>NW_027367058.1:0-62417 GCF_046119375.1 Phyllobates terribilis | reverse complement strand
AAAAATTTCAGAATTGCACCTTGCAATGCAGAGAAATTACTGTTTGTGCATTTACAATATTCATTGATTTTTGCCATTGAAAAACATCATGTTATTCATATACCAGAAATGTTTGAAGCTACTGACTGAATGAAAGGAGCTGGCATCTCACTCTCTTTGAATCTTCTTTATCATGCTAAGAGGAGCAGGAAAAAGCAAAAAATTTCAGAATTGCACCTTGCAATGTGGAGAAATTACTGTTTGTGCATTTACAATATTCATTGATTTTTACCATTGAAAAACGTCCAGAAATGATTGAAGCTACTGACTGAATGAAAGGAGCTGGCATCTCACTCTCTTTGAATCTTCTTTATCATGCTAAGAGGAGCAGGAAAAAGCAAAAAATTTCAGAATTGCACCTTGCAATGCGGAGAAATTACTGTTTGTGCATTTACAATATTCATTGATTTTTGCCATTGAAAAACGTCCAGATATGATTGAAGCTACTGACTGAATGAAAGGAGCTGGCATCTCACTCTCTTTGAATCTTCTTTATCATGCTAAGAGGAGCAGGAAAAATCAAAAAATTTCAGAATTGCACCTTGCAATGCGGAGAAATTACTGTTTGTGCATTTACAATATTCAATGATTTTTGCCATTGAAAAACATGTTATTCATATACCAGAAATGTTTGAAGCTACTGACTGAATGAAAGGAGCTGGCACCTCACTCTCTTTGAATCTTCTTTATCATGCTAAGAGGAGCGGGAAAAAGCAAAAAATTTCAGAATTGCACCTTGCAATGCGGAGAAATTACTGTTTGTGCATTTACAATATTCATTGATTTTTGCCATTGAAAAACATCCAGAAATGATTGAAGCTACTGACTGAATGAAAGGAGCTGGCATCTCACTCTCTTTGAATCTTCTTTATCATGCTAAGAGGAGCAGGAAAAAGCAAAAAATTTCAGAATTGCACCTTGCAATGCGGAGAAATTACTGTTTGTGCATTTACAATATTCATTGATTTTTGCCATTGAAAAACGTCCAGAAATGATTGAAGCTACTGACTGAATGAAAGGAGCTGGCATCTCACTCTCTTTGAATCTTCTTTATCATGCTAAGAGGAGCAGGAAAAAGCCAAAAATTTCAGAATTGCACCTTGCAATGCGGAGAAATTACAGTTTGTGCATTTACAATATTCATTGATTTTTGCCATTGAAAAACATCCAGAAATGATTGAAGCTACTGACTGAATGAAAGGAGCTGGCATCTCACTCTCTTTGAATATTCTTTATCATGCTAAGAGGAGCAGGAAAAAGCAAAAAATTTCAGAATTGCACCTTGCAATGCGGAGAAATTACTGTTTGTGCATTTACAATATTCATTGATTTTTGCCATTGAAAAACATCATGTTATTCATATACCAGAAATGTTTGAAGCTACTGACTGAATGAAAGGAGCTGGCATCTCACTCTCTTTGAATCTTCTTTATCATGCTAAGAGGAGCAGGAAAAAGCAAAAAATTTCAGAATTGCACCTTGCAATGCGGAGAAATTACTGTTTGTGCATTTACAATATTCATTGATTTTTGCCATTGAAAAACATCATGTTATTCATATACCAGAAATGTTTGAAGCTACTGACTGAATGAAAGGAGCTGGCATCTCACTCTCTTTGAATCTTCTTTATCATGCTAAGAGGAGCAGGAAAAAGCAAAAAATTTCAGAATTGCACCTTGCAATGTGGAGAAATTACTGTTTGTGCATTTACAATATTCATTGATTTTTACCATTGAAAAACGTCCAGAAATGATTGAAGCTACTGACTGAATGAAAGTAGCTGGCATCTCACTCTCTTTGAATCTTCTTTATCATGCTAAGAGGAGCAGGAAAAAGCAAAAAATTTCAGACTTGCACCTTGCAATGCGGAGAAATTACTGTTTGTGCATTTACAATATTCATTGATTTTTGCCATTGAAAAACATCATGTTATTCATATACCAGAAATGTTTGAAGCTACTGACTGAATGAAAGGAGCTGGCATCTCACTCTCTTTGAATCTTCTTTATCATGCTAAGAGGAGCAGGAAAAAGCAAAAAATTTCAGAATTGCACCTTGCAATGCGGAGAAATTACAGTTTGTGCATTTACAATATTCATTGATTTTTGCCATTGAAAAACATCCAGAAATGATTGAAGCTACTGACTGAATGAAAGGAGCTGGCATCTCACTCTCTTTGAATATTCTTTATCATGCTAAGAGGAGCAGGAAAAAGCAAAAAATTTCAGAATTGCACCTTGCAATGCGGAGAAATTACTGTTTGTGCATTTACAATATTCATTGATTTTTGCCATTGAAAAACATCATGTTATTCATATACCAGAAATGTTTGAAGCTACTGACTGAATGAAAGGAGCTGGCATCTCACTCTCTTTGAATCTTCTTTATCATGCTAAGAGGAGCAGGAAAAAGCAAAAAATTTCAGAATTGCACCTTGCAATGCGGAGAAATTACTGTTTGTGCATTTACAATATTCATTGATTTTTGCCATTGAAAAACATCATGTTATTCATATACCAGAAATGTTTGAAGCTACTGACTGAATGAAAGGAGCTGGCATCTCACTCTCTTTGAATCTTCTTTATCATGCTAAGAGGAGCAGGAAAAAGCAAAAAATTTCAGAATTGCACCTTGCAATGTGGAGAAATTACTGTTTGTGCATTTACAATATTCATTGATTTTTACCATTGAAAAACGTCCAGAAATGATTGAAGCTACTGACTGAATGAAAGTAGCTGGCATCTCACTCTCTTTGAATCTTCTTTATCATGCTAAGAGGAGCAGGAAAAAGCAAAAAATTTCAGACTTGCACCTTGCAATGCGGAGAAATTACTGTTTGTGCATTTACAATATTCATTGATTTTTGCCATTGAAAAACATCATGTTATTCATATACCAGAAATGTTTGAAGCTACTGACTGAATGAAAGGAGCTGGCATCTCACTCTCTTTGAATCTTCTTTATCATGCTAAGAGGAGCAGGAAAAAGCAAAAAATTTCAGAATTGCACCTTGCAATGCGGAGAAATTACTGTTTGTGCATTTACAATATTCATTGATTTTTGCCATTGAAAAACGTCCAGAAATGATTGAAGCTACTGACTGAATGAAAGGAGCTGGCATCTCACTCTCTTTGAATCTTGTTTATCATGCTAAGAGGAGCAGGAAAAAGCAAAAAATTTCAGAATTGCACCTTGCAATGCGGAGAAATTACTGTTTGTGCATTTACAATATTCATTGATTTTTGCCATTGAAAAACGTCCAGAAATGATTGAAGCTACTGACTGAATGAAAGGAGCTGGCATCTCACTCTCTTTGAATCTTCTTTATCATGCTAAGAGGAGCAGGAAAAAGCAAAAAATTTCAGAATTGCACCTTGCAATGCGGAGAAATTACTGTTTGTGCATTTACAATATTCATTGATTTTTGCCATTGAAAAACATCATGTTATTCATATACCAGAAATGATTGAAGCTACTGACTGAATGAAAGGAGCTGGCATCTCACTCTCTTTGAATCTTCTTTATCATGCTAAGAGGAGCAGGAAAAAGCAAAAAATTTCAGAATTGCACCTTGCAATGCGGAGAAATTACTGTTTGTGCATTTACAATATTCATTGATTTTTGCCATTGAAAAACGTCCAGAAATGATTGAAGCTACTGACTGAATGAAAGGAACTGGCATCTCACTCTCTTTGAATCTTCTTTATCATGCTAAGAGGAGCAGGAAAAAGCAAAAAATTTCAGAATTGCACCTTGCAATGCGGAGAAATTACTGTTTGTGCATTTACAAAATTCATTGATTTTTGCCATTGAAAAACATCATGTTATTCATATACCAGAAATGTTTGAAGCTACTGACTGAATGAAAGGAGCTGACATCTCACTCTCTTTGAATCTTCTTTATCATGCTAAGAGGAGCAGGAAAAAGCAAAAAATTTCAGAATTGCACCTTGCAATGCGGAGAAATTACTGTTTGTGCATTTACAATATTCATTGATTTTTGCCATTGAAAAATGTCCAGAAATGATTGAAGCTACTGACTGAATGAAAGGAGCTGGCATCTCACTCTCTTTGAATCTTCTTTATCATGCTAAGAGGAGCAGGAAAAAGCAAAAAATTTCAGAATTGCACCTTGCAATGCGGAGAAATTACTGTTTGTGCATTTACAATATTCATTGATTTTTGCCATTGAAAAACGTCCAGAAATGATTGAAGCTACTGACTGAATGAAAGGAGCTGGCATCTCACTCTCTTTGAATCTTCTTTATCATGCTAAGAGGAGCAGGAAAAAGCAAAAAATTTCAGAATTGCACCTTGCAATGCGGAGAAATTACTGTTTGTGCATTTACAATATTCATTGATTTTTGCCATTGAAAAACATCATGTTATTCATATACCAGAAATGATTGAAGCTACTGACTGAATGAAAGGAGCTGGCATCTCACTCTCTTTGAATCTTCTTTATCATGCTAAGCGGAGCAGGAAAAAGCAAAAAATTTCAGAATTGCACCTTGCAATGCGGAGAAATTACTGTTTGTGCATTTACAATATTCATTGATTTTTGCCATTGAAAAACGTCCAGAAATGATTGAAGCTACTGACTGAATGAAAGGAACTGGCATCTCACTCTCTTTGAATCTTCTTTATCATGCTAAGAGGAGCAGGAAAAAGCAAAAAATTTCAGAATTGCACCTTGCAATGCGGAGAAATTACTGTTTGTGCATTTACAAAATTCATTGATTTTTGCCATTGAAAAACATCATGTTATTCATATACCAGAAATGTTTGAAGCTACTGACTGAATGAAAGGAGCTGACATCTCACTCTCTTTGAATCTTCTTTATCATGCTAAGAGGAGCAGGAAAAAGCAAAAAATTTCAGAATTGCACCTTGCAATGCGGAGAAATTACTGTTTGTGCATTTACAATATTCATTGATTTTTGCCATTGAAAAACGTCCAGAAATGATTGAAGCTACTGACTGAATGAAAGGAGCTGGCATCTCACTCTCTTTGAATCTTCTTTATCATGCTAAGAGGAGCAGGAAAAAGCAAAAAATTTCAGAATTGCACCTTGCAATGCGGAGAAATTACTGTTTGTGCATTTACAATATTCATTGATTTTTGCCATTGAAAAACATCATGTTATTCATATACCAGAAATGATTGAAGCTACTGACTGAATGAAAGGAGCTGGCATCTCACTCTCTTTGAATCTTCTTTATCATGCTAAGAGGAGCAGGAAAAAGCAAAAAATTTCAGAATTGCACCTTGCAATGTGGAGAAATTACTGTTTGTGCATTTACAATATTCATTGATTTTTACCATTGAAAAACGTCCAGAAATGATTGAAGCTACTGACTGAATGAAAGTAGCTGGCATCTCACTCTCTTTGAATCTTCTTTATCATGCTAAGAGGAGCAGGAAAAAGCAAAAAATTTCAGACTTGCACCTTGCAATGCGGAGAAATTACTGTTTGTGCATTTACAATATTCATTGATTTTTGCCATTGAAAAACATCATGTTATTCATATACCAGAAATGTTTGAAGCTACTGACTGAATGAAAGGAGCTGGCATCTCACTCTCTTTGAATCTTCTTTATCATGCTAAGAGGAGCAGGAAAAAGCAAAAAATTTCAGAATTGCACCTTGCAATGCGGAGAAATTACTGTTTGTGCATTTACAATATTCATTGATTTTTGCCATTGAAAAACGTCCAGAAATGATTGAAGCTACTGACTGAATGAAAGGAGCTGGCATCTCACTCTCTTTGAATCTTGTTTATCATGCTAAGAGGAGCAGGAAAAAGCAAAAAATTTCAGAATTGCACCTTGCAATGCGGAGAAATTACTGTTTGTGCATTTACAATATTCATTGATTTTTGCCATTGAAAAACGTCCAGAAATGATTGAAGCTACTGACTGAATGAAAGGAGCTGGCATCTCACTCTCTTTGAATCTTCTTTATCATGCTAAGAGGAGCAGGAAAAAGCAAAAAAATTCAGAATTGCACCTTGCAATGCGGAGAAATTACTGTTTGTGCATTTACAATATTCATTGATTTTTGCCATTGAAAAACATCATGTTATTCATATACCAGAAATGATTGAAGCTACTGACTGAATGAAAGGAGCTGGCATCTCACTCTCTTTGAATCTTCTTTATCATGCTAAGAGGAGCAGGAAAAAGCAAAAAATTTCAGAATTGCACCTTGCAATGCGGAGAAATTACTGTTTGTGCATTTACAATATTCATTGATTTTTGCCATTGAAAAACGTCCAGAAATGATTGAAGCTACTGACTGAATGAAAGGAACTGGCATCTCACTCTCTTTGAATCTTCTTTATCATGCTAAGAGGAGCAGGAAAAAGCAAAAAATTTCAGAATTGCACCTTGCAATGCGGAGAAATTACTGTTTGTGCATTTACAAAATTCATTGATTTTTGCCATTGAAAAACATCATGTTATTCATATACCAGAAATGTTTGAAGCTACTGACTGAATGAAAGGAGCTGACATCTCACTCTCTTTGAATCTTCTTTATCATGCTAAGAGGAGCAGGAAAAAGCAAAAAATTTCAGAATTGCACCTTGCAATGCGGAGAAATTACTGTTTGTGCATTTACAATATTCATTGATTTTTGCCATTGAAAAACGTCCAGAAATGATTGAAGCTACTGACTGAATGAAAGGAGCTGGCATCTCACTCTCTTTGAATCTTCTTTATCATGCTAAGAGGAGCAGGAAAAAGCAAAAAATTTCAGAATTGCACCTTGCAATGCGGAGAAATTACTGTTTGTGCATTTACAATATTCATTGATTTTTGCCATTGAAAAACGTCCAGAAATGATTGAAGCTACTGACTGAATGAAAGGAGCTGGCATCTCACTCTCTTTGAATCTTCTTTATCATGCTAAGAGGAGCAGGAAAAAGCAAAAAATTTCAGAATTGCACCTTGCAATGCGGAGAAATTACTGTTTGTGCATTTACAATATTCATTGATTTTTGCCATTGAAAAACATCATGTTATTCATATACCAGAAATGATTGAAGCTACTGACTGAATGAAAGGAGCTGGCATCTCACTCTCTTTGAATCTTCTTTATCATGCTAAGCGGAGCAGGAAAAAGCAAAAAATTTCAGAATTGCACCTTGCAATGCGGAGAAATTACTGTTTGTGCATTTACAATATTCATTGATTTTTACCATTGAAAAACGTCCAGAAATGATTGAAGCTACTGACTGAATGAAAGTAGCTGGCATCTCACTCTCTTTGAATCTTCTTTATCATGCTAAGAGGAGCAGGAAAAAGCAAAAAATTTCAGAATTGCACCTTGCAATGCAGAGAAATTACTGTTTGTGCATTTACAATATTCATTGATTTTTGCCATTGAAAAACATCATGTTATTCATATACCAGAAATGTTTGAAGCTACTGACTGAATGAAAGGAGCTGGCATCTCACTCTCTTTGAATCTTCTTTATCATGCTAAGAGGAGCAGGAAAAAGCAAAAAATTTCAGAATTGCACCTTGCAATGTGGAGAAATTACTGTTTGTGCATTTACAATATTCATTGATTTTTACCATTGAAAAACGTCCAGAAATGATTGAAGCTACTGACTGAATGAAAGTAGCTGGCATCTCACTCTCTTTGAATCTTCTTTATCATGCTAAGAGGAGCAGGAAAAAGCAAAAAATTTCAGACTTGCACCTTGCAATGCGGAGAAATTACTGTTTGTGCATTTACAATATTCATTGATTTTTGCCATTGAAAAACATCATGTTATTCATATACCAGAAATGTTTGAAGCTACTGACTGAATGAAAGGAGCTGGCATCTCACTCTCTTTGAATCTTCTTTATCATGCTAAGAGGAGCAGGAAAAAGCAAAAAATTTCAGAATTGCACCTTGCAATGCGGAGAAATTACTGTTTGTGCATTTACAATATTCATTGATTTTTGCCATTGAAAAACGTCCAGAAATGATTGAAGCTACTGACTGAATGAAAGGAGCTGGCATCTCACTCTCTTTGAATCTTGTTTATCATGCTAAGAGGAGCAGGAAAAAGCAAAAAATTTCAGAATTGCACCTTGCAATGCGGAGAAATTACTGTTTGTGCATTTACAATATTCATTGATTTTTGCCATTGAAAAACGTCCAGAAATGATTGAAGCTACTGACTGAATGAAAGGAGCTGGCATCTCACTCTCTTTGAATCTTCTTTATCATGCTAAGAGGAGCAGGAAAAAGCAAAAAATTTCAGAATTGCACCTTGCAATGCGGAGAAATTACTGTTTGTGCATTTACAATATTCATTGATTTTTGCCATTGAAAAACATCATGTTATTCATATACCAGAAATGATTGAAGCTACTGACTGAATGAAAGGAGCTGGCATCTCACTCTCTTTGAATCTTCTTTATCATGCTAAGAGGAGCAGGAAAAAGCAAAAAATTTCAGAATTGCACCTTGCAATGCGGAGAAATTACTGTTTGTGCATTTACAATATTCATTGATTTTTGCCATTGAAAAACGTCCAGAAATGATTGAAGCTACTGACTGAATGAAAGGAACTGGCATCTCACTCTCTTTGAATCTTCTTTATCATGCTAAGAGGAGCAGGAAAAAGCAAAAAATTTCAGAATTGCACCTTGCAATGCGGAGAAATTACTGTTTGTGCATTTACAAAATTCATTGATTTTTGCCATTGAAAAACATCATGTTATTCATATACCAGAAATGTTTGAAGCTACTGACTGAATGAAAGGAGCTGACATCTCACTCTCTTTGAATCTTCTTTATCATGCTAAGAGGAGCAGGAAAAAGCAAAAAATTTCAGAATTGCACCTTGCAATGCGGAGAAATTACTGTTTGTGCATTTACAATATTCATTGATTTTTGCCATTGAAAAACGTCCAGAAATGATTGAAGCTACTGACTGAATGAAAGGAGCTGGCATCTCACTCTCTTTGAATCTTCTTTATCATGCTAAGAGGAGCAGGAAAAAGCAAAAAATTTCAGAATTGCACCTTGCAATGCGGAGAAATTACTGTTTGTGCATTTACAATATTCATTGATTTTTGCCATTGAAAAACGTCCAGAAATGATTGAAGCTACTGACTGAATGAAAGGAGCTGGCATCTCACTCTCTTTGAATCTTCTTTATCATGCTAAGAGGAGCAGGAAAAAGCAAAAAATTTCAGAATTGCACCTTGCAATGCGGAGAAATTACTGTTTGTGCATTTACAATATTCATTGATTTTTGCCATTGAAAAACATCATGTTATTCATATACCAGAAATGATTGAAGCTACTGACTGAATGAAAGGAGCTGGCATCTCACTCTCTTTGAATCTTCTTTATCATGCTAAGCGGAGCAGGAAAAAGCAAAAAATTTCAGAATTGCACCTTGCAATGCGGAGAAATTACTGTTTGTGCATTTACAATATTCATTGATTTTTGCCATTGAAAAACGTCCAGAAATGATTGAAGCTACTGACTGAATGAAAGGAACTGGCATCTCACTCTCTTTGAATCTTCTTTATCATGCTAAGAGGAGCAGGAAAAAGCAAAAAATTTCAGAATTGCACCTTGCAATGCGGAGAAATTACTGTTTGTGCATTTACAAAATTCATTGATTTTTGCCATTGAAAAACATCATGTTATTCATATACCAGAAATGTTTGAAGCTACTGACTGAATGAAAGGAGCTGACATCTCACTCTCTTTGAATCTTCTTTATCATGCTAAGAGGAGCAGGAAAAAGCAAAAAATTTCAGAATTGCACCTTGCAATGCGGAGAAATTACTGTTTGTGCATTTACAATATTCATTGATTTTTGCCATTGAAAAACGTCCAGAAATGATTGAAGCTACTGACTGAATGAAAGGAGCTGGCATCTCACTCTCTTTGAATCTTCTTTATCATGCTAAGAGGAGCAGGAAAAAGCAAAAAATTTCAGAATTGCACCTTGCAATGCGGAGAAATTACTGTTTGTGCATTTACAATATTCATTGATTTTTGCCATTGAAAAACGTCCAGAAATGATTGAAGCTACTGACTGAATGAAAGGAACTGGCATCTCACTCTCTTTGAATCTTCTTTATCATGCTAAGAGGAGCAGGAAAAAGCAAAAAATTTCAGAATTGCACCTTGCAATGCGGAGAAATTACTGTTTGTGCATTTACAAAATTCATTGATTTTTGCCATTGAAAAACATCATGTTATTCATATACCAGAAATGTTTGAAGCTACTGACTGAATGAAAGGAGCTGACATCTCACTCTCTTTGAATCTTCTTTATCATGCTAAGAGGAGCAGGAAAAAGCAAAAAATTTCAGAATTGCACCTTGCAATGCGGAGAAATTACTGTTTGTGCATTTACAATATTCATTGATTTTTGCCATTGAAAAACGTCCAGAAATGATTGAAGCTACTGACTGAATGAAAGGAGCTGGCATCTCACTCTCTTTGAATCTTCTTTATCATGCTAAGAGGAGCAGGAAAAAGCAAAAAATTTCAGAATTGCACCTTGCAATGCGGAGAAATTACTGTTTGTGCATTTACAATATTCATTGATTTTTGCCATTGAAAAACATCATGTTATTCATATACCAGAAATGATTGAAGCTACTGACTGAATGAAAGGAGCTGGCATCTCACTCTCTTTGAATCTTCTTTATCATGCTAAGAGGAGCAGGAAAAAGCAAAAAATTTCAGAATTGCACCTTGCAATGTGGAGAAATTACTGTTTGTGCATTTACAATATTCATTGATTTTTACCATTGAAAAACGTCCAGAAATGATTGAAGCTACTGACTGAATGAAAGTAGCTGGCATCTCACTCTCTTTGAATCTTCTTTATCATGCTAAGAGGAGCAGGAAAAAGCAAAAAATTTCAGACTTGCACCTTGCAATGCGGAGAAATTACTGTTTGTGCATTTACAATATTCATTGATTTTTGCCATTGAAAAACATCATGTTATTCATATACCAGAAATGTTTGAAGCTACTGACTGAATGAAAGGAGCTGGCATCTCACTCTCTTTGAATCTTCTTTATCATGCTAAGAGGAGCAGGAAAAAGCAAAAAATTTCAGAATTGCACCTTGCAATGCGGAGAAATTACTGTTTGTGCATTTACAATATTCATTGATTTTTGCCATTGAAAAACGTCCAGAAATGATTGAAGCTACTGACTGAATGAAAGGAGCTGGCATCTCACTCTCTTTGAATCTTGTTTATCATGCTAAGAGGAGCAGGAAAAAGCAAAAAATTTCAGAATTGCACCTTGCAATGCGGAGAAATTACTGTTTGTGCATTTACAATATTCATTGATTTTTGCCATTGAAAAACGTCCAGAAATGATTGAAGCTACTGACTGAATGAAAGGAGCTGGCATCTCACTCTCTTTGAATCTTCTTTATCATGCTAAGAGGAGCAGGAAAAAGCAAAAAAATTCAGAATTGCACCTTGCAATGCGGAGAAATTACTGTTTGTGCATTTACAATATTCATTGATTTTTGCCATTGAAAAACATCATGTTATTCATATACCAGAAATGATTGAAGCTACTGACTGAATGAAAGGAGCTGGCATCTCACTCTCTTTGAATCTTCTTTATCATGCTAAGAGGAGCAGGAAAAAGCAAAAAATTTCAGAATTGCACCTTGCAATGCGGAGAAATTACTGTTTGTGCATTTACAATATTCATTGATTTTTGCCATTGAAAAACGTCCAGAAATGATTGAAGCTACTGACTGAATGAAAGGAACTGGCATCTCACTCTCTTTGAATCTTCTTTATCATGCTAAGAGGAGCAGGAAAAAGCAAAAAATTTCAGAATTGCACCTTGCAATGCGGAGAAATTACTGTTTGTGCATTTACAAAATTCATTGATTTTTGCCATTGAAAAACATCATGTTATTCATATACCAGAAATGTTTGAAGCTACTGACTGAATGAAAGGAGCTGACATCTCACTCTCTTTGAATCTTCTTTATCATGCTAAGAGGAGCAGGAAAAAGCAAAAAATTTCAGAATTGCACCTTGCAATGCGGAGAAATTACTGTTTGTGCATTTACAATATTCATTGATTTTTGCCATTGAAAAACGTCCAGAAATGATTGAAGCTACTGACTGAATGAAAGGAGCTGGCATCTCACTCTCTTTGAATCTTCTTTATCATGCTAAGAGGAGCAGGAAAAAGCAAAAAATTTCAGAATTGCACCTTGCAATGCGGAGAAATTACTGTTTGTGCATTTACAATATTCATTGATTTTTGCCATTGAAAAACGTCCAGAAATGATTGAAGCTACTGACTGAATGAAAGGAGCTGGCATCTCACTCTCTTTGAATCTTCTTTATCATGCTAAGAGGAGCAGGAAAAAGCAAAAAATTTCAGAATTGCACCTTGCAATGCGGAGAAATTACTGTTTGTGCATTTACAATATTCATTGATTTTTGCCATTGAAAAACATCATGTTATTCATATACCAGAAATGATTGAAGCTACTGACTGAATGAAAGGAGCTGGCATCTCACTCTCTTTGAATCTTCTTTATCATGCTAAGCGGAGCAGGAAAAAGCAAAAAATTTCAGAATTGCACCTTGCAATGCGGAGAAATTACTGTTTGTGCATTTACAATATTCATTGATTTTTACCATTGAAAAACGTCCAGAAATGATTGAAGCTACTGACTGAATGAAAGTAGCTGGCATCTCACTCTCTTTGAATCTTCTTTATCATGCTAAGAGGAGCAGGAAAAAGCAAAAAATTTCAGAATTGCACCTTGCAATGCAGAGAAATTACTGTTTGTGCATTTACAATATTCATTGATTTTTGCCATTGAAAAACATCATGTTATTCATATACCAGAAATGTTTGAAGCTACTGACTGAATGAAAGGAGCTGGCATCTCACTCTCTTTGAATCTTCTTTATCATGCTAAGAGGAGCAGGAAAAAGCAAAAAATTTCAGAATTGCACCTTGCAATGTGGAGAAATTACTGTTTGTGCATTTACAATATTCATTGATTTTTACCATTGAAAAACGTCCAGAAATGATTGAAGCTACTGACTGAATGAAAGTAGCTGGCATCTCACTCTCTTTGAATCTTCTTTATCATGCTAAGAGGAGCAGGAAAAAGCAAAAAATTTCAGACTTGCACCTTGCAATGCGGAGAAATTACTGTTTGTGCATTTACAATATTCATTGATTTTTGCCATTGAAAAACATCATGTTATTCATATACCAGAAATGTTTGAAGCTACTGACTGAATGAAAGGAGCTGGCATCTCACTCTCTTTGAATCTTCTTTATCATGCTAAGAGGAGCAGGAAAAAGCAAAAAATTTCAGAATTGCACCTTGCAATGCGGAGAAATTACTGTTTGTGCATTTACAATATTCATTGATTTTTGCCATTGAAAAACGTCCAGAAATGATTGAAGCTACTGACTGAATGAAAGGAGCTGGCATCTCACTCTCTTTGAATCTTGTTTATCATGCTAAGAGGAGCAGGAAAAAGCAAAAAATTTCAGAATTGCACCTTGCAATGCGGAGAAATTACTGTTTGTGCATTTACAATATTCATTGATTTTTGCCATTGAAAAACGTCCAGAAATGATTGAAGCTACTGACTGAATGAAAGGAGCTGGCATCTCACTCTCTTTGAATCTTCTTTATCATGCTAAGAGGAGCAGGAAAAAGCAAAAAATTTCAGAATTGCACCTTGCAATGCGGAGAAATTACTGTTTGTGCATTTACAATATTCATTGATTTTTGCCATTGAAAAACATCATGTTATTCATATACCAGAAATGATTGAAGCTACTGACTGAATGAAAGGAGCTGGCATCTCACTCGCTTTGAATCTTCTTTATCATGCTAAGAGGAGCAGGAAAAAGCAAAAAATTTCAGAATTGCACCTTGCAATGCGGAGAAATTACTGTTTGTGCATTTACAATATTCATTGATTTTTGCCATTGAAAAACGTCCAGAAATGATTGAAGCTACTGACTGAATGAAAGGAACTGGCATCTCACTCTCTTTGAATCTTCTTTATCATGCTAAGAGGAGCAGGAAAAAGCAAAAAATTTCAGAATTGCACCTTGCAATGCGGAGAAATTACTGTTTGTGCATTTACAAAATTCATTGATTTTTGCCATTGAAAAACATCATGTTATTCATATACCAGAAATGTTTGAAGCTACTGACTGAATGAAAGGAGCTGACATCTCACTCTCTTTGAATCTTCTTTATCATGCTAAGAGGAGCAGGAAAAAGCAAAAAATTTCAGAATTGCACCTTGCAATGCGGAGAAATTACTGTTTGTGCATTTACAATATTCATTGATTTTTGCCATTGAAAAACGTCCAGAAATGATTGAAGCTACTGACTGAATGAAAGGAGCTGGCATCTCACTCTCTTTGAATCTTCTTTATCATGCTAAGAGGAGCAGGAAAAAGCAAAAAATTTCAGAATTGCACCTTGCAATGCGGAGAAATTACTGTTTGTGCATTTACAATATTCATTGATTTTTGCCATTGAAAAACGTCCAGAAATGATTGAAGCTACTGACTGAATGAAAGGAGCTGGCATCTCACTCTCTTTGAATCTTCTTTATCATGCTAAGAGGAGCAGGAAAAAGCAAAAAATTTCAGAATTGCACCTTGCAATGCGGAGAAATTACTGTTTGTGCATTTACAATATTCATTGATTTTTGCCATTGAAAAACATCATGTTATTCATATACCAGAAATGATTGAAGCTACTGACTGAATGAAAGGAGCTGGCATCTCACTCTCTTTGAATCTTCTTTATCATGCTAAGCGGAGCAGGAAAAAGCAAAAAATTTCAGAATTGCACCTTGCAATGCGGAGAAATTACTGTTTGTGCATTTACAATATTCATTGATTTTTGCCATTGAAAAACGTCCAGAAATGATTGAAGCTACTGACTGAATGAAAGGAACTGGCATCTCACTCTCTTTGAATCTTCTTTATCATGCTAAGAGGAGCAGGAAAAAGCAAAAAATTTCAGAATTGCACCTTGCAATGCGGAGAAATTACTGTTTGTGCATTTACAAAATTCATTGATTTTTGCCATTGAAAAACATCATGTTATTCATATACCAGAAATGTTTGAAGCTACTGACTGAATGAAAGGAGCTGACATCTCACTCTCTTTGAATCTTCTTTATCATGCTAAGAGGAGCAGGAAAAAGCAAAAAATTTCAGAATTGCACCTTGCAATGCGGAGAAATTACTGTTTGTGCATTTACAATATTCATTGATTTTTGCCATTGAAAAACGTCCAGAAATGATTGAAGCTACTGACTGAATGAAAGGAGCTGGCATCTCACTCTCTTTGAATCTTCTTTATCATGCTAAGAGGAGCAGGAAAAAGCAAAAAATTTCAGAATTGCACCTTGCAATGCGGAGAAATTACTGTTTGTGCATTTACAATATTCATTGATTTTTGCCATTGAAAAACATCATGTTATTCATATACCAGAAATGATTGAAGCTACTGACTGAATGAAAGGAGCTGGCATCTCACTCTCTTTGAATCTTCTTTATCATGCTAAGAGGAGCAGGAAAAAGCAAAAAATTTCAGAATTGCACCTTGCAATGCGGAGAAATTACTGTTTGTGCATTTACAATATTCATTGATTTTTGCCATTGAAAAACATCATGTTATTCATATACCAGAAATGATTGAAGCTACTGACTGAATGAAAGGAGCTGGCATCTCACTCTCTTTGAATCTTCTTTATCATGCTAAGCGGAGCAGGAAAAAGCAAAAAATTTCAGAATTGCACCTTGCAATGCGGAGAAATTACTGTTTGTGCATTTACAATATTCATTGATTTTTACCATTGAAAAACGTCCAGAAATGATTGAAGCTACTGACTGAATGAAAGTAGCTGGCATCTCACTCTCTTTGAATCTTCTTTATCATGCTAAGAGGAGCAGGAAAAAGCAAAAAATTTCAGAATTGCACCTTGCAATGCAGAGAAATTACTGTTTGTGCATTTACAATATTCATTGATTTTTGCCATTGAAAAACATCATGTTATTCATATACCAGAAATGTTTGAAGCTACTGACTGAATGAAAGGAGCTGGCATCTCACTCTCTTTGAATCTTCTTTATCATGCTAAGAGGAGCAGGAAAAAGCAAAAAATTTCAGAATTGCACCTTGCAATGTGGAGAAATTACTGTTTGTGCATTTACAATATTCATTGATTTTTACCATTGAAAAACGTCCAGAAATGATTGAAGCTACTGACTGAATGAAAGTAGCTGGCATCTCACTCTCTTTGAATCTTCTTTATCATGCTAAGAGGAGCAGGAAAAAGCAAAAAATTTCAGACTTGCACCTTGCAATGCGGAGAAATTACTGTTTGTGCATTTACAATATTCATTGATTTTTGCCATTGAAAAACATCATGTTATTCATATACCAGAAATGTTTGAAGCTACTGACTGAATGAAAGGAGCTGGCATCTCACTCTCTTTGAATCTTCTTTATCATGCTAAGAGGAGCAGGAAAAAGCAAAAAATTTCAGAATTGCACCTTGCAATGCGGAGAAATTACTGTTTGTGCATTTACAATATTCATTGATTTTTGCCATTGAAAAACGTCCAGAAATGATTGAAGCTACTGACTGAATGAAAGGAGCTGGCATCTCACTCTCTTTGAATCTTGTTTATCATGCTAAGAGGAGCAGGAAAAAGCAAAAAATTTCAGAATTGCACCTTGCAATGCGGAGAAATTACTGTTTGTGCATTTACAATATTCATTGATTTTTGCCATTGAAAAACGTCCAGAAATGATTGAAGCTACTGACTGAATGAAAGGAGCTGGCATCTCACTCTCTTTGAATCTTCTTTATCATGCTAAGAGGAGCAGGAAAAAGCAAAAAATTTCAGAATTGCACCTTGCAATGCGGAGAAATTACTGTTTGTGCATTTACAATATTCATTGATTTTTGCCATTGAAAAACATCATGTTATTCATATACCAGAAATGATTGAAGCTACTGACTGAATGAAAGGAGCTGGCATCTCACTCTCTTTGAATCTTCTTTATCATGCTAAGAGGAGCAGGAAAAAGCAAAAAATTTCAGAATTGCACCTTGCAATGCGGAGAAATTACTGTTTGTGCATTTACAATATTCATTGATTTTTGCCATTGAAAAACGTCCAGAAATGATTGAAGCTACTGACTGAATGAAAGGAACTGGCATCTCACTCTCTTTGAATCTACTTTATCATGCTAAGAGGAGCAGGAAAAAGCAAAAAATTTCAGAATTGCACCTTGCAATGCGGAGAAATTACTGTTTGTGCATTTACAAAATTCATTGATTTTTGCCATTGAAAAACATCATGTTATTCATATACCAGAAATGTTTGAAGCTACTGACTGAATGAAAGGAGCTGACATCTCACTCTCTTTGAATCTTCTTTATCATGCTAAGAGGAGCAGGAAAAAGCAAAAAATTTCAGAATTGCACCTTGCAATGCGGAGAAATTACTGTTTGTGCATTTACAATATTCATTGATTTTTGCCATTGAAAAACGTCCAGAAATGATTGAAGCTACTGACTGAATGAAAGGAGCTGGCATCTCACTCTCTTTGAATCTTCTTTATCATGCTAAGAGGAGCAGGAAAAAGCAAAAAATTTCAGAATTGCACCTTGCAATGCGGAGAAATTACTGTTTGTGCATTTACAATATTCATTGATTTTTGCCATTGAAAAACGTCCAGAAATGATTGAAGCTACTGACTGAATGAAAGGAGCTGGCATCTCACTCTCTTTGAATCTTCTTTATCATGCTAAGAGGAGCAGGAAAAAGCAAAAAATTTCAGAATTGCACCTTGCAATGCGGAGAAATTACTGTTTGTGCATTTACAATATTCATTGATTTTTGCCATTGAAAAACATCATGTTATTCATATACCAGAAATGATTGAAGCTACTGACTGAATGAAAGGAGCTGGCATCTCACTCTCTTTGAATCTTCTTTATCATGCTAAGCGGAGCAGGAAAAAGCAAAAAATTTCAGAATTGCACCTTGCAATGCGGAGAAATTACTGTTTGTGCATTTACAATATTCATTGATTTTTGCCATTGAAAAACGTCCAGAAATGATTGAAGCTACTGACTGAATGAAAGGAACTGGCATCTCACTCTCTTTGAATCTTCTTTATCATGCTAAGAGGAGCAGGAAAAAGCAAAAAATTTCAGAATTGCACCTTGCAATGCGGAGAAATTACTGTTTGTGCATTTACAAAATTCATTGATTTTTGCCATTGAAAAACATCATGTTATTCATATACCAGAAATGTTTGAAGCTACTGACTGAATGAAAGGAGCTGACATCTCACTCTCTTTGAATCTTCTTTATCATGCTAAGAGGAGCAGGAAAAAGCAAAAAATTTCAGAATTGCACCTTGCAATGCGGAGAAATTACTGTTTGTGCATTTACAATATTCATTGATTTTTGCCATTGAAAAACGTCCAGAAATGATTGAAGCTACTGACTGAATGAAAGGAGCTGGCATCTCACTCTCTTTGAATCTTCTTTATCATGCTAAGAGGAGCAGGAAAAAGCAAAAAATTTCAGAATTGCACCTTGCAATGCGGAGAAATTACTGTTTGTGCATTTACAATATTCATTGATTTTTGCCATTGAAAAACATCATGTTATTCATATACCAGAAATGATTGAAGCTACTGACTGAATGAAAGGAGCTGGCATCTCACTCTCTTTGAATCTTCTTTATCATGCTAAGAGGAGCAGGAAAAAGCAAAAAATTTCAGAATTGCACCTTGCAATGTGGAGAAATTACTGTTTGTGCATTTACAATATTCATTGATTTTTACCATTGAAAAACGTCCAGAAATGATTGAAGCTACTGACTGAATGAAAGTAGCTGGCATCTCACTCTCTTTGAATCTTCTTTATCATGCTAAGAGGAGCAGGAAAAAGCAAAAAATTTCAGACTTGCACCTTGCAATGCGGAGAAATTACTGTTTGTGCATTTACAATATTCATTGATTTTTGCCATTGAAAAACATCATGTTATTCATATACCAGAAATGTTTGAAGCTACTGACTGAATGAAAGGAGCTGGCATCTCACTCTCTTTGAATCTTCTTTATCATGCTAAGAGGAGCAGGAAAAAGCAAAAAATTTCAGAATTGCACCTTGCAATGCGGAGAAATTACTGTTTGTGCATTTACAATATTCATTGATTTTTGCCATTGAAAAACGTCCAGAAATGATTGAAGCTACTGACTGAATGAAAGGAGCTGGCATCTCACTCTCTTTGAATCTTGTTTATCATGCTAAGAGGAGCAGGAAAAAGCAAAAAATTTCAGAATTGCACCTTGCAATGCGGAGAAATTACTGTTTGTGCATTTACAATATTCATTGATTTTTGCCATTGAAAAACGTCCAGAAATGATTGAAGCTACTGACTGAATGAAAGGAGCTGGCATCTCACTCTCTTTGAATCTTCTTTATCATGCTAAGAGGAGCAGGAAAAAGCAAAAAAATTTCAGAATTGCACCTTGCAATGCGGAGAAATTACTGTTTGTGCATTTACAATATTCATTGATTTTTGCCATTGAAAAACATCATGTTATTCATATACCAGAAATGATTGAAGCTACTGACTGAATGAAAGGAGCTGGCATCTCACTCTCTTTGAATCTTCTTTATCATGCTAAGAGGAGCAGGAAAAAGCAAAAAATTTCAGAATTGCACCTTGCAATGCGGAGAAATTACTGTTTGTGCATTTACAATATTCATTGATTTTTGCCATTGAAAAACGTCCAGAAATGATTGAAGCTACTGACTGAATGAAAGGAACTGGCATCTCACTCTCTTTGAATCTTCTTTATCATGCTAAGAGGAGCAGGAAAAAGCAAAAAATTTCAGAATTGCACCTTGCAATGCGGAGAAATTACTGTTTGTGCATTTACAAAATTCATTGATTTTTGCCATTGAAAAACATCATGTTATTCATATACCAGAAATGTTTGAAGCTACTGACTGAATGAAAGGAGCTGACATCTCACTCTCTTTGAATCTTCTTTATCATGCTAAGAGGAGCAGGAAAAAGCAAAAAATTTCAGAATTGCACCTTGCAATGCGGAGAAATTACTGTTTGTGCATTTACAATATTCATTGATTTTTGCCATTGAAAAACGTCCAGAAATGATTGAAGCTACTGACTGAATGAAAGGAGCTGGCATCTCACTCTCTTTGAATCTTCTTTATCATGCTAAGAGGAGCAGGAAAAAGCAAAAAATTTCAGAATTGCACCTTGCAATGCGGAGAAATTACTGTTTGTGCATTTACAATATTCATTGATTTTTGCCATTGAAAAACGTCCAGAAATGATTGAAGCTACTGACTGAATGAAAGGAGCTGGCATCTCACTCTCTTTGAATCTTCTTTATCATGCTAAGAGGAGCAGGAAAAAGCAAAAAATTTCAGAATTGCACCTTGCAATGCGGAGAAATTACTGTTTGTGCATTTACAATATTCATTGATTTTTGCCATTGAAAAACATCATGTTATTCATATACCAGAAATGATTGAAGCTACTGACTGAATGAAAGGAGCTGGCATCTCACTCTCTTTGAATCTTCTTTATCATGCTAAGCGGAGAAGGAAAAAGCAAAAAATTTCAGAATTGCACCTTGCAATGCGGAGAAATTACTGTTTGTGCATTTACAATATTCATTGATTTTTGCCATTGAAAAACGTCCAGAAATGATTGAAGCTACTGACTGAATGAAAGGAACTGGCATCTCACTCTCTTTGAATCTTCTTTATCATGCTAAGAGGAGCAGGAAAAAGCAAAAAATTTCAGAATTGCACCTTGCAATGCGGAGAAATTACTGTTTGTGCATTTACAAAATTCATTGATTTTTGCCATTGAAAAACATCATGTTATTCATATACCAGAAATGTTTGAAGCTACTGACTGAATGAAAGGAGCTGACATCTCACTCTCTTTGAATCTTCTTTATCATGCTAAGAGGAGCAGGAAAAAGCAAAAAATTTCAGAATTGCACCTTGCAATGCGGAGAAATTACTGTTTGTGCATTTACAATATTCATTGATTTTTGCCATTGAAAA
Source organism: Phyllobates terribilis (assembly GCF_046119375.1). Classification (NCBI taxonomy): domain Eukaryota; kingdom Metazoa; phylum Chordata; class Amphibia; order Anura; family Dendrobatidae; genus Phyllobates; species Phyllobates terribilis. Next base: position 41,217 of record NW_027367058.1, on the reverse strand, counting down.
ACGTCCAGAAATGATTGAAGCTACTGACTGAATGAAAGGAGCTGGCATCTCACTCTCTTTGAATCTTCTTTATCATGCTAAGAGGAGCAGGAAAAAGCAAAAAATTTCAGAATTGCACCTTGCAATGCGGAGAAATTACTGTTTGTGCATTTACAATATTCATTGATTTTTGCCATTGAAAAACATCATGTTATTCATATACCAGAAATGATTGAAGCTACTGACTGAATGAAAGGAGCTGGCATCTCACTCTCTTTGAATCTTCTTTATCATGCTAAGAGGAGCAGGAAAAAGCAAAAAATTTCAGAATTGCACCTTGCAATGCGGAGAAATTACTGTTTGTGCATTTACAATATTCATTGATTTTTACCATTGAAAAACGTCCAGAAATGATTGAAGCTACTGACTGAATGAAAGGAGCTGGCATCTCACTCTCTTTGAATCTTCTTTATCATGCTAAGAGGAGCAGGAAAAAGCAAAAAATTTCAGAATTGCACCTTGCAATGCGGAGAAATTACTGTTTGTGCATTTACAATATTCATTGATTTTTGCCATTGAAAAACGTCCAGAAATGATTGAAGCTACTGACTGAATGAAAGGAGCTGGCATCTCACTCTCTTTGAAACTTCTTTATCATGCTAAGAGGAGCAGGAAAAAGCAAAAAATTTCAGAATTGCACCTTGCAATGCGGAGAAATTACTGTTTGTGCATTTACAATATTCATTGATTTTTGCCATTGAAAAACATCATGTTATTCATATACCAGAAATGTTTGAAGCTACTGACTGAATGAAAGGAGCTGGCATCTCACTCTCTTTGAATCTTCTTTATCATGCTAAGAGGAGCAGGAAAAAGCAAAAAATTTCAGAATTGCACCTTGCAATGCGGAGAAATTACTGTTTGTGCATTTACAATATTCATTGATTTTTGCCATTGAAAAACATCATGTTATTCATATACCAGAAATGTTTGAAGCTACTGACTGAATGAAAGGAGCTGGCATCTCACTCTCTTTGAATCTTCTTTATCATGCTAAGAGGAGCAGGAAAAAGCAAAAAAATTCAGAATTGCACCTTGCAATGTGGAGAAATTACTGTTTGTGCATTTACAATATTCATTGATTTTTACCATTGAAAAACGTCCAGAAATGATTGAAGCTACTGACTGAATGAAAGTAGCTGGCATCTCACTCTCTTTGAATCTTCTTTACCATGCTAAGAGGAGCAGGAAAAAGCAAAAAATTTCAGACTTGCACCTTGCAATGCGGAGAAATTACTGTTTGTGCATTTACAATATTCATTGATTTTTGCCATTGAAAAACATCATGTTATTCATATACCAGAAATGTTTGAAGCTACTGACTGAATGAAAGGAGCTGGCATCTCACTCTCTTTGAATCTTCTTTATCATGCTAAGAGGAGCAGGAAAAAGCAAAAAATTTCAGAATTGCACCTTGCAATGCGGAGAAATTACTGTTTGTGCATTTACAATATTCATTGATTTTTGCCATTGAAAAACGTCCAGAAATGATTGAAGCTACTGACTGAATGAAAGGAGCTGGCATCTCACTCTCTTTGAATCTTCTTTATCATGCTAAGAGGAGCAGGAAAAATCAAAAAATTTCAGAATTGCACCTTGCAATGCGGAGAAATTACTGTTTGTGCATTTACAATATTCATTGATTTTTGCCATTGAAAAACATGTTATTCATATACCAGAAATGTTTGAAGCTACTGACTGAATGAAAGGAGCTGGCACCTCACTCTCTTTGAATCTTCTTTATCATGCTAAGAGGAGCGGGAAAAAGCAAAAAATTTCAGAATTGCACCTTGCAATGCGGAGAAATTACTGTTTGTGCATTTACAATATTCATTGATTTTTGCCATTGAAAAACATCCAGAAATGATTGAAGGTACTGACTGAATGAAAGGAGCTGGCATCTCACTCTCTTTGAATCTTCTTTATCATGCTAAGAGGAGCAGGAAAAAGCAAAAAATTTCAGAATTGCACCTTGCAATGCGGAGAAATTACTGTTTGTGCATTTACAATATTCATTGATTTTTGCCATTGAAAAACGTCCAGAAATGATTGAAGCTACTGACTGAATGAAAGGAGCTGGCATCTCACTCTCTTTGAATCTTCTTTATCATGCTAAGAGGAGCAGGAAAAAGCAAAAAATTTCAGAATTGCACCTTGCAATGCGGAGAAATTACTGTTTGTGCTTTTACAATATTCATTGATTTTTGCCATTGAAAAACATCATGTTATTCATATACCAGAAATGTTTGAAGCTACTGACTGAATGAAAGGAGCTGGCATCTAACTCTCTTTGAATCTTCTTTATCATGCTAAGAGGAGCAGGAAAAAGCAAAAAATTTCAGAATTGCACCTTGCAATGCGGAGAAATTACTGTTTGTGCATTTACAATATTCATTGATTTTTGCCATTGAAAAACATCATGTTATTCATATACCAGAAATGTTTGAAGCTACTGACTGAATGAAAGGAGCTGGCATCTCACTCTCTTTGAATCTTCTTTATCATGCTAAGAGGAGCAGGAAAAAGCAAAAAATTTCAGAATTGCACCTTGCAATGCGGAGAAATTACTGTTTGTGCATTTACAATATTCATTGATTTTTGCCATTGAAAAACGTCCAGAAATGATTGAAGCTACTGACTGAATGAAAGGAGCTGGCATCTCACTCTCTTTGAATCTTGTTTATCATGCTAAGAGGAGCAGGAAAAAGCAAAAAATTTCAGAATTGCACCTTGCAATGCGGAGAAATTACTGTTTGTGCATTTACAATATTCATTGATTTTTGCCATTGAAAAACGTCCAGAAATGATTGAAGCTACTGACTGAATGAAAGGAGCTGGCATCTCACTCTCTTTGAATCTTCTTTATCATGCTAAGAGGAGCAGGAAAAAGCAAAAAATTTCAGAATTGCACCTTGCAATGCGGAGAAATTACTGTTTGTGCATTTACAATATTCATTGATTTTTGCCATTGAAAAACATCATGTTATTCATATACCAGAAATGATTGAAGATACTGACTGAATGAAAGGAGCTGGCATCTCACTCTCTTTGAATCTTCTTTATCATGCTAAGAGGAGCAGGAAAAAGCAAAAAATTTCAGAATTGCACCTTGCAATGCGGAGAAATTACTGTTTGTGCATTTACAATATTCATTGATTTTTGCCATTGAAAAACGTCCAGAAATGATTGAAGCTACTGACTGAATGAAAGGAACTGGCATCTCACTCTCTTTGAATCTTCTTTATCATGCTAAGAGGAGCAGGAAAAAGCAAAAAATTTCAGAATTGCACCTTGCAATGCGGAGAAATTACTGTTTGTGCATTTACAAAATTCATTGATTTTTGCCATTGAAAAACATCATGTTATTCATATACCAGAAATGTTTGAAGCTACTGACTGAATGAAAGGAGCTGACATCTCACTCTCTTTGAATCTTCTTTATCATGCTAAGAGGAGCAGGAAAAAGCAAAAAATTTCAGAATTGCACCTTGCAATGCGGAGAAATTACTGTTTGTGCATTTACAATATTCATTGATTTTTGCCATTGAAAAACATCCAGAAATGATTGAAGCTACTGACTGAATGAAAGGAGCTGGCATCTCACTCTCTTTGAATCTTCTTTATCATGCTAAGAGGAGCAGGAAAAAGCAAAAAATTTCAGAATTGCACCTTGCAATGCGGAGAAATTACTGTTTGTGCATTTACAATATTCATTGATTTTTGCCATTGAAAAACATCATGTTATTCATATACCAGAAATGTTTGAAGCTACTGACTGAATGAAAGGAGCTGGCATCTCACTCTCTTTGAATCTTCTTTATCATGCTAAGAGGAGCAGGAAAAAGCAAAAAATTTCAGAATTGCACCTTGCAATGCGGAGAAATTACTGTTTGTGCATTTACAATATTCATTGATTTTTGCCATTGTAAAACATCATGTTATTCATATACCAGAAATGTTTGAAGCTACTGACTGAATGAAAGGAGCTGGCATCTCACTCTCTTTGAATCTTCTTTATCATGCTAAGAGGAGCAGGAAAAAGCAAAAAATTTCAGAATTGCACCTTGCAATGTGGAGAAATTACTGTTTGTGCATTTACAATATTCATTGATTTTTACCATTGAAAAAGGTCCAGAAATGATTGAAGCTACTGACTGAATGAAAGTAGCTGGCATCTCACTCTCTTTGAATCTTCTTTATCATGCTAAGAGGAGCAGGAAAAAGCAAAAAATTTCAGACTTGCACCTTGCAATGCGGAGAAATTACTGTTTGTGCATTTACAATATTCATTGATTTTTGCCATTGAAAAACATCATGTTATTCATATACCAGAAATGTTTGAAGCTACTGACTGAATGAAAGGAGCTGGCATCTCACTCTCTTTGAATCATCTTTATCATGCTAAGATGAGCAGGAAAAAGCAAAAAATTTCAGAATCGCACCTTGCAATGCGGAGAAATTACTGTTTGTGCATTTACAATTTTCATTGATTTTTGCCATTGAAAAACGTCCAGAAATGATTGAAGGTACTGACTGAATGAAAGGAGCTGGCATCTCACTCTCTTTGAATCTTCTTTATCATGCTAAGAGGAGCAGGAAAAAGCAAAAAATTTCAGAATTGCACTTTGCAATGCGGAGAAATTACTGTTTGTGCATTTACAATATTCATTGATTTTTGCCATTGCAAAACGTCCAGAAATGATTGAAGCTACTGACTGAATGAAAGGAGCTGGCATCTCACTCTCCTTGAATCTTCTTTATCATGCTAAGAGGAGCAGGAAAAAGCAAAAAATTTCAGAATTGCACCTTGCAATGCGGAGAAATTACAGTTTGTGCATTTACAATATTCATTGATTTTTGCCATTGAAAAACATCCAGAAATGATTGAAGCTACTGACTGAATGAAAGGAGCTGGCATCTCACTCTCTTTGAATCTTCTTTATCATGCTAAGAGGAGCAGGAAAAAGCAAAAAATTTCAGAATTGCACCTTGCAATGCGGAGAAATTACTGTTTGTGCATTTACAATATTCATTGATTTTTGCCATTGAAAAACATCATGTTATTCATATACCAGAAATGTTTGAAGCTACTGACTGAATGAAAGGAGCTGGCATCTCACTCTCTTTGAATCTTCTTTATCATGCTAAGAGGAGCAGGAAAAAGCAAAAAATTTCAGAATTGCACCTTGCAATGCGGAGAAATTACTGTTTGTGCATTTACAATATTCATTGATTTTTGCCATTGAAAAACATGTTATTCATATACCAGAAATGTTTGAAGCTACTGACTGAATGAAAGGAGCTGGCACCTCACTCTCTTTGAATCTTTATCATGCTAAGAGGAGCGGGAAAAAGCAAAAAATTTCAGAATTGCACCTTGCAATGCGGAGAAATTACTGTTTGTGCATTTACAATATTCATTGATTTTTGCCATTGAAAAACGTCCAGAAATGATTGAAGGTACTGACTGAATGAAAGGAGCTGGCATCTCACTCTCTTTGAATCTTCTTTATCATGCTAAGAGGAGCAGGAAAAAGCAAAAAATTTCAGAATTGCACCTTGCAATGCGGAGAAATTACTGTTTGTGCATTTACAATATTCATTGATTTTTGCCATTGAAAAACGTCCAGAAATGATTGAAGCTACTGACTGAATGAAAGGAGCTGGCATCTCACTCTCTTTGAATCTTCTTTATTATGCTAAGAGGAGCAGGAAAAAGCAAAAAATTTCAGAATTGCACCTTGCAATGCGGAGAAATTACAGTTTGTGCATTTACAATATTCATTGATTTTTGCCATTGAAAAACATCCAGAAATGATTGAAGCTACTGACTGAATGAAAGGAGCTGGCATCTCACTCTCTTTGAATCTTCTTTATCATGCTAAGAGGAGCAGGAAAAAGCAAAAAATTTCAGAATTGCACCTTGCAATGCGGAGAAATTACTGTTTGTGCATTTACAATATTCATTGATTTTTGCCATTGAAAAACATCATGTTATTCATATACCAGAAATGTTTGAAGCTACTGACTGAATGAAAGGAGCTGGCATCTCACTCTCTTTGAATCTTCTTTATCATGCTAAGAGGAGCAGGAAAAAGCAAAAAATTTCAGAATTGCACCTTGCAATGTGGAGAAATTACTGTTTGTGCATTTACAATATTCATTGATTTTTACCATTGAAAAACGTCCAGAAATGATTGAAGCTACTGACTGAATGAAAGTAGCTGGCATCTCACTCTCTTTGAATCTTCTTTATCATGCTAAGAGGAGCAGGAAAAAGCAAAAAATTTCAGACTTGCACCTTGCAATGCGGAGAAATTACTGTTTGTGCATTTACAATATTCATTGATTTTTGCCATTGAAAAACATCATGTTATTCATATACCAGAAATGTTTGAAGCTACTGACTGAATGAAAGGAGCTGGCATCTCACTCTCTTTGAATCTTCTTTATCATGCTAAGAGGAGCAGGAAAAAGCAAAAAATTTCAGAATTGCACCTTGCAATGCGGAGAAATTACTGTTTGTGCATTTACGATATTCATTGATTTTTGCCATTGAAAAACGTCCAGAAATGATTGAAGCTACTGACTGAATGAAAGGAGCTGGCATCTCACTCTCTTTGAATCTTGTTTATCATGCTAAGAGGAGCAGGAAAAAGCTAAAAATTTCAGAATTGCACCTTGCAATGCGGAGAAATTACTGTTTGTGCATTTACAATATTCATTGATTTTTGCCATTGAAAAACATCCAGAAATGATTGAAGCTACTGACTGAATGAAAGGAGCTGGCATCTCACTCTCTTTGAATCTTCTTTATCATGCTAAGAGGAGCAGGAAAAAGCAAAAAATTTCAGAATTGCACCTTGCAATGCGGAGAAATTACTGTTTGTGCATTTACAATATTCATTGATTTTTGCCATTGAAAAACATCATGTTATTCATATACCAGAAATGTTTGAAGCTACTGACTGAATGAAAGGAGCTGGCATCTCACTCTCTTTGAATCTTCTTTATCATGCTAAGAGGAGCAGGAAAAAGCAAAAAATTTCATAATTGCACCTTGCAATGCGGAGAAATTACTGTTTGTGCATTTACAATATTCATTGATTTTTGCCATTGAAAAACGTCCAGAAATGATTGAAGCTACTGACTGAATGAAAGGAGCTGGCATCTCACTCTCTTTGAATCATGTTTATCATGCTAAGAGGAGCAGGAAAAAGCAAAAAATTTCAGAATTGCACCTTGCAATGCGGAGAAATTACTGTTTGTGCATTTACAATATTCATTGATTTTTGCCATTGAAAAACGTCCAGAAATTATTGAAGCTACTGACTGAATGAAAGGAGCTGGCATCTCACTCTCTTTGAATCTTCTTTATCATGCTAAGAGGAGCAGGAAAAAGCAAAAAATTTCAGAATTGCACCTTGCAATGCGGAGAAATTACTGTTTGTGCATTTACAATATTCATTGATTTTTGCCATTGAAAAACATCATGTTATTCATATACCAGAAATGATTGAAGCTACTGACTGAATGAAAGGAGCTGGCATCTCACTCTCTTTGAATCTTCTTTATCATGCTAAGAGGAGCAGGAAAAAGTAAAAAATTTCAGAATTGCACTATGCAATGCGGAGAAATTACTGTTTGTGCATTTATAATATTCAATGATTTTTGCCATTGAAAAACGTCCAGAAATGATTGAAGCTACTGACTGAACGAAAGGAGCTGGCATCTCACTCTCTTTGAATCTTCATCATGCTAAGAGGAGCAGGAAAAAGCAAAAAATTTCAGAATTGCACCTTGCAATGCGGAGAAATTACTGTTTGTGCATTTACAATATTCATTGATTTTTGCCATTGAAAAACATCATGTTATTCATATACCAGAAATGTTTGAAGCTACTGACTGAATGAAAGGAGCTGGCATCTCACTCTCTTTGAATCTTCTTTATCATGCTAAGAGGAGCAGGAAAAAGCAAAAAATTTCAGAATTGCAACTTGCAATGCGGAGAAATTACTGTTTGTGCATTTACAATATTCATTGATTTTTGCCATTGAAAAACGTCCAGAAATGATTGAAGCTACTGACTGAAAGAAAGGAGCTGGCATCTCACTCTCTTTGAATCTTCTTTATCATGCTAAGAGGAGCAGGTAAAAGCAAAAAATTTCAGAATTGCACCTTGCAATGCGGAGAAATTACTGTTTGTGCATTTACAATATTCATTGATTTTTGCCATTGAAAAACGTCCAGAAATGATTGAAGCTACTGACTGAATGAAAGGAGCTGGCATCTCACTCTCTTTGAATCTTGTTTATCATGCTAAGAGGAGCAGGAAAAAGCAAAAAATTTCAGAATTGCACCTTGCAATGCGGAGAAATTACTGTTTGTGCATTTGCAATATTCATTGATTTTTGCCATTGAAAAACGTCCAGAAATGATTGAAGCTACTGACTGAATGAAAGGAGCTGGCATCTCACTCTCTTTGAATCTTCTTTATCATGCTAAGAGGAGCAGGAAAAAGCAAAAAATTTCAGAATTGCACCTTGCAATGCGGAGAAATTACTGTTTGTGCATTTACAATATTCATTGATTTTTGCCATTGAAAAACATCATGTTATTCATATACCAGAAATGATTGAAGCTACTGACTGAATGAAAGGAGCTGGCATCTCACTCTCTTTGAATCTTCTTTATCATGCTAAGAGGAGCAGGAAAAAGCAAAAAATTTCAGAATTGCACCTTGCAATGCGGAGAAATTACTGTTTGTGCATTTACAATATTCATTGATTTTTGCCATTGAAAAACATCATGTTATTCATATACCAGAAATGTTTGAAGCTACTGACTGAATGAAAGGAGCTGGCATCTCACTCTCTTTGAATCTTCTTTATCATGCTAAGAGGAGCAGGAAAAAGCAAAAAATTTCAGAATTGCACCTTGCAATGCGGAGAAATTACTGTTTGTGCATTTACAATATTCATTGATTTTTACCATTGAAAAACGTCCAGAAATGATTGAGGCTACTGACTGAACGAAAGGAGCTGGCATCTCACTCTCTTTGAATCTTCTTTAACATGCTAAGAGGAGCAGGAAAAAGCAAAAAATTTCAGAATTGCACCTTGCAATGCGGAGAAATTACTGTTTGTGCATTTACAATATTCATTGATTTTTGCCATTGAAAAACATCATGTTATTCATATACCAGAAATGTTTGAAGCTACTGACTGAATGAAAGGAGCTGGCATCTCACTCTCTTTGAATCTTCTTTATCATGCTAAGAGGAGCAGGAAAAAACAAAAAATTTCAGAATTGCACCTTGCAATGCGGAGAAATTACTGTTTGTGCATTTACAATATTCATTGATTTTTGCCATTGAAAAACATCATGTTATTCATATACCAGAAATGATTGAAGCTACTGACTGAATGAAAGGAGCTGGCATCTCACTCTCTTTGAATCTTCTTTATCATGCTAAGAGGAGCAAGAAAAAGTAAAAAATTTCAGAATTGCACCTTGCAATGCGGAGAAATTACTGTTTGTGCATTTACAATATTCAATGATTTTTGCCATTGAAAAAAGTCCAGAAATGATTGAAGCTACTGACTCAATGAAAGGAGCTGGCATCTCACTCTCTTTGAATCTTCTTTATCATGCTAAGAGGAGCAGGAAAAAGCAAAAAATTTCAGAATTGCACCTTGCAATGCGGAGAAATTACTGTTTGTGCATTTACAATATTCATTGATTTTTGCCATTGAAAAACATCATGTTATTCATATACCAGAAATGTTTGAAGCTACTGACTGAATGAAAGGAGCTGGCATCTCACTCTCTTTGAATCTTCTTTATCATGCTAAGAGGAGCAGGAAAAAGCAAAAAATTTCAGAATTGCACCTTGCAATGCGGAGAAATTACTGTTTGTGCATTTACAATATTCATTGATTTTTGCCATTGAAAAACATCATGTTATTCATATACCAGAAATGTTTGAAGCTACTGACTGAATGAAAGGAGCTGGCATCTCACTCTCTTTGAATCTTCTTTATCATGCTAAGAGGAGCAGGAAAAAGCAAAAAATTTCAGAATTGCACCTTGCAATGCGGAGAAATTACTGTTTGTGCATTTACAATATTCATTGATTTTTGCCATTGAAAAACATGTTATTCATATACCAGAAATGTTTGAAGCTACTGACTGAATGAAAGGAGCTGGCATCTCACTCTCTTTGAATCTTCTTTATCATGCTAAGAGGAGCAGGAAAAAGCAAAAAATTTCAGAATTGCACCTTGCAATGCGGAGAAATTACAGTTTGTGCATTTACAATATTCATTGATTTTTGCCATTGAAAAACGTCCAGAAATGATTGAAGCTACTGACTGAATGAAAGGAGCTGGCATCTCACTCTCTTTGAATCTTCTTTATCATGCTAAGAGGAGCAGGAAAAAGTAAAAAATTTCAGAATTGCACTATGCAATGCGGAGAAATTACTGTTTGTGCATTTATAATATTCAATGATTTTTGCCATTGAAAAACGTCCAGAAATGATTGAAGCTACTGACTGAACGAAAGGAGCTGGCATCTCACTCTCTTTGAATCTTCATCATGCTAAGAGGAGCAGGAAAAAGCAAAAAATTTCAGAATTGCACCTTGCAATGCGGAGAAATTACTGTTTGTGCATTTACAATATTCATTGATTTTTGCCATTGAAAAACATCATGTTATTCATATACCAGAAATGTTTGAAGCTACTGACTGAATGAAAGGAGCTGGCATCTCACTCTCTTTGAATCTTCTTTATCATGCTAAGAGGAGCAGGAAAAAGCAAAAAATTTCAGAATTGCAACTTGCAATGCGGAGAAATTACTGTTTGTGCATTTACAATATTCATTGATTTTTGCCATTGAAAAACATCATGTTATTCATATACCAGAAATGTTTGAAGCTACTGACTGAATGAAAGGAGCTGGCATCTCACTCTCTTTGAATCTTGTTTATCATGCTAAGAGGAGCAGGAAAAAGCAAAAAATTTCAGAATTGCACCTTGCAATGCGGAGAAATTACTGTTTGTGCATTTGCAATATTCATTGATTTTTGCCATTGAAAAACGTCCAGAAATGATTGAAGCTACTGACTGAATGAAAGGAGCTGGCATCTCACTCTCTTTGAATCTTCTTTATCATGCTAAGAGGAGCAGGAAAAAGCAAAAAATTTCAGAATTGCACCTTGCAATGCGGAGAAATTACTGTTTGTGCATTTACAATATTCATTGATTTTTGCCATTGTAAAACATCATGTTATTCATATACCAGAAATGATTGAAGCTACTGACTGAATGAAAGGAGCTGGCATCTCACTCTCTTTGAATCTTCTTTATCATGCTAAGAGGAGCAGGAAAAAGCAAAAAATTTCAGAATTGCACCTTGCAATGCGGAGAAATTACTGTTTGTGCATTTACAATATTCATTGATTTTTGCCATTGAAAAACATCATGTTATTCATATACCAGAAATGTTTGAAGCTACTGACTGAATGAAAGGAGCTGGCATCTCACTCTCTTTGAATCTTCTTTATCATGCTAAGAGGAGCAGGAAAAAGCAAAAAATTTCAGAATTGCACCTTGCAATGCGGAGAAATTACTGTTTGTGCATTTACAATATTCATTGATTTTTACCATTGAAAAACGTCCAGAAATGATTGAGGCTACTGACTGAACGAAAGGAGCTGGCATCTCACTCTCTTTGAATCTTCTTTAACATGCTAAGAGGAGCAGGAAAAAGCAAAAAATTTCAGAATTGCACCTTGCAATGCGGAGAAATTACTGTTTGTGCATTTACAATATTCATTGATTTTTGCCATTGAAAAACATCATGTTATTCATATACCAGAAATGTTTGAAGCTACTGACTGAATGAAAGGAGCTGGCATCTCACTCTCTTTGAATCTTCTTTATCATGCTAAGAGGAGCAGGAAAAAACAAAAAATTTCAGAATTGCACCTTGCAATGCGGAGAAATTACTGTTTGTGCATTTACAATATTCATTGATTTTTGCCATTGAAAAACATCATGTTATTCATATACCAGAAATGATTGAAGCTACTGACTGAATGAAAGGAGCTGGCATCTCACTCTCTTTGAATCTTCTTTATCATGCTAAGAGGAGCAAGAAAAAGTAAAAAATTTCAGAATTGCACCTTGCAATGCGGAGAAATTACTGTTTGTGCATTTACAATATTCAATGATTTTTGCCATTGAAAAAAGTCCAGAAATGATTGAAGCTACTGACTCAATGAAAGGAGCTGGCATCTCACTCTCTTTGAATCTTCTTTATCATGCTAAGAGGAGCAGGAAAAAGCAAAAAATTTCAGAATTGCACCTTGCAATGCGGAGAAATTACTGTTTGTGCATTTACAATATTCATTGATTTTTGCCATTGAAAAACATCATGTTATTCATATACCAGAAATGTTTGAAGCTACTGACTGAATGAAAGGAGCTGGCATCTCACTCTCTTTGAATCTTCTTTATCATGCTAAGAGGAGCAGGAAAAAGCAAAAAATTTCAGAATTGCACCTTGCAATGCGGAGAAATTACTGTTTGTGCATTTACAATATTCATTGATTTTTGCCATTGAAAAACATCATGTTATTCATATACCAGAAATGTTTGAAGCTACTGACTGAATGAAAGGAGCTGGCATCTCACTCTCTTTGAATCTTCTTTATCATGCTAAGAGGAGCAGGAAAAAGCAAAAAATTTCAGAATTGCACCTTGCAATGCGGAGAAATTACTGTTTGTGCATTTACAATATTCATTGATTTTTGCCATTGAAAAACATGTTATTCATATACCAGAAATGTTTGAAGCTACTGACTGAATGAAAGGAGCTGGCATCTCACTCTCTTTGAATCTTCTTTATCATGCTAAGAGGAGCAGGAAAAAGCAAAAAATTTCAGAATTGCACCTTGCAATGCGGAGAAATTACAGTTTGTGCATTTACAATATTCATTGATTTTTGCCATTGAAAAACGTCCAGAAATGATTGAAGCTACTGACTGAATGAAAGGAGCTGGCATCTCACTCTCTTTGAATCTTCTTTATCATGCTAAGAGGAGCAGGAAAAAGCAAAAAATTTCAGAATTGCACCTTGCAATGCGGAGAAATTACTGTTTGTGCATTTACAATATTCATTGATTTTTGCCATTGAAAAACGTCCAGAAATGATTGAAGCTACTGACTGAATGAAAGGAGCTGGCATCTCACTCTCTTTGAATCTTCTTTATCATGCTAAGAGGAGCAGGAAAAAGCAAAAAATTTCAGAATTGCTCCTTGCATTGCGGAGAAATTACTGTTTGTGCATTTACAATATTCATTGATTTTTGCCATTGAAAAACATGTTATTCATATACCAGAAATGTTTGAAGCTACTGACTGAATGAAAGGAGCTGGCACCTCACTCTCTTTGAATCTTCTTTATCATGCTAAGAGGAGCAGGAAAAAGCAAAAAATTTCAGAATTGCACCTTGCAATGCGGAGAAATTACTGTTTGTGCATTTACAATATTCATTGATTTTTGCCATTGAAAACGTCCAGAAATGATTGAAGCTACTGACTGAATGAAAGGAGCTGGCATCTCACTCTCTTTGAATCTTCTTTATCATGCTAAGAGGAGCAGGAAAAAGCAAAAAATTTCAGAATTGCGCCTTGCAATGCGGAGAAATTAGTGTTTGTGCATTTACAAAATTCATTGATTTTTGCCATTGAAAAACAGCATGTTATTCATTTACCAGAAATGATTGAAGCTACTGACTGAATGAAAGGAGCTGGCATCTCACTCTCTTTGAAACTTCTTTATCATGCTAAGAGGAGCAGGAAAAAGCAAAAAATTTCAGAATTGCACCTTGCAATGCGGAGAAATTACTGTTTGTGCATTTACAATATTCATTGATTTTTGCCATTGAAAAACGTCCAGAAATGATTGAAGCTACTGACTGAATGAAAGGAGCTGGCATCTCACTCTCTTTGAATCTTCTTTATCATGCTAAGAGGAGCAGGAAAAAGCAAAAAATTTCAGAATTGCACCTTGCAATGCGGAGAAATTACTGTTTGTGCATTTACAATATTCATTGATTTTTACCATTGAAAAACGTCCAGAAATGATTGAAGCTACTGACTGAATGAAAGTAGCTGGCATCTCACTCTCTTTGAATCTTCTTTATCATGCTAAGAGGAGCAGGAAAAAGCAAAAAATTTCAGACTTGCACCTTGCAATGCGGAGAAATTACTGTTTGTGCATTTACAATATTCATTGATTTTTGCCATTGAAAAACATCATGTTATTCATATACCAGAAATGTTTGAAGCTACTGACTGAATGAAAGGAGCTGGCATCTCACTCTCTTTGAATCTTCTTTATCATGCTAAGAGGAGCAGGAAAAAGCAAAAAATTTCAGAATTGCACCTTGCAATGCGGAGAAATTACTGTTTGTGCATTTACAATATTCATTGATTTTTGCCATTGAAAAACGTCCAGAAATGATTGAAGCTACTGACTGAATGAAAGGAGCTGGCATCTCACTCTCTTTGAATCTTCTTTATCATGCTAAGAGGAGCAGGAAAAAGCAAAAAATTTCAGAATTGCACCTTACAATGCGGAGAAATTACAGTTTGTGCATTTACAATATTCATTGATTTTTGCCATTGAAAAACGTCCAGAAATGATTGAAGCTACTGACTGAATGAAAGGAGCTGGCATCTCACTCTCTTTGAATCTTCTTTATCATGCTAAGAGGAGCAGGAAAAAGCAAAAAATTTCAGAATTGCACCTTGCAATGCGGAGAAATTACTGTTTGTGCATTTACAATATTCATTGATTTTTGCCATTGAAAAACGTCCAGAAATGATTGAAGCTACTGACTGAATGAAAGGAGCTGGCATCTCACTCTCTTTGAATCTTCTTTATCATGCTAAGAGGAGCAGGAAAAAGCAAAAAATTTCAGAATTGCACCTTGCAATGCGGAGAAATTACTGTTTGTGCATTTACAATATTCATTGATTTTTGCCATTGAAAAACATCATGTTATTCATATACCAGAAATGTTTGAAGCTACTGACTGAATGAAAGGAGCTGGCATCTCACTCTCTTTGAATCTTCTTTATCATGCTAAGAGGAGCAGGAAAAAGCAAAAAATTTCAGAATTGCACCTTGCAATGCGGAGAAATTACTGTTTGTGCAATTACAATATTCATTGATTTTTGCCATTGAAAAACGTCCAGAAATGATTGAAGCTACTGACTGAATGAAAGGAGCTGGCATCTCACTCTCTATGAATCTTCTTTATCATGCTAAGAGGAGCAGGAAAAGCAAAAAATTTCAGAATTGCACCTTGCAATGCGAAGAAATTACAGTTTGTGCATTTACAATATTCATTGACTTTTGCCATTGAAAAACATCCAGAAATGATTGAAGCTACTGACTGAATGAAAGGAGCTGGCATCTCACTCTCTTTGAATCTTCTTTATCATGCTAAGAGGAGCAGGAAAAAGCAAAAAATTTCAGAATTGCACCTTGCAATGCGGAGAAATTACTGTTTGTGCATTTACAATATTCATTGATTTTTGCCATTGAAAAACGTCCAGAAATGATTGAAGCTACTGACTGAATGAAAGGAGCTGGCATCTCACTCTCTTTGAATCTTCTTTATCATGCTAAGAGGAGCAGGAAAAAGCAAAAAATTTCAGAATTGCGCCTTGCAATGCGGAGAAATTACTGTTTGTGCATTTACAAAATTCATTGATTTTTGCCATTGAAAAACATCATGTTATTCATTTACCAGAAATGATTGAAGCTACTGACTGAATGAAAGGAGCTGGCATCTCACTCTCTTTGAATCTTCTTTATCATGCTAAGAGGAGCAGGAAAAAGCAAAACATTTCAGAATTGCACCTTGCAATGCGAAGAAATTACTGTTTGTGCATTTACAATATTCATTGATTTTTGCCATTGAAAAACGTCCAGAAATGATTGAAGCTACTGACTGAATGAAAGGAGCTGGCATCTCACTCTCTTTGAATCGTCTTTATCATGCTAAGAGGAGCAGGAAAAAGCAAAAAATTTCAGAATTGCACCTTGCAATGCGGAGAAATTACTGTTTGTGCATTTACAATATTCATTGATTTTTACCATTGAAAAACGTCCAGAAATGATTGAAGCTACTGACTGAATGAAAGTAGCTGGCATCTCACTCTCTTTGAATCTTCTTTATCATGCTAAGAGGAGCAGGAAAAAGCAAAAAATTTCAGACTTGCACCTTGCAATGTGGAGAAATTACTGTTTGTGCATTTACAATATTTATTGATTTTTGCCATTGAAAAACATCATGTTATTCATATACCAGAAATGTTTGAAGCTACTGACTGAATGAAAGGAGCTGGCATCTCACTCTCTTTGAATCTTCTTTATCATGCTAAGAGGAGCAGGAAAAAGCAAAAATTTTCAGAATTGCACCTTGCAATGCGGAGAAATTACTGTTTGTGCATTTACAATATTCATTGATTTTTGCCATTGAAAAACGTCCAGAAATGATTGAAGCTACTGACTGAATGAAAGGAGCTGGCATCTCACTCTCTTTGAATCTTCTTTATCATGCTAAGAGGAGCAGGAAAAAGCAAAAAATTTCAGAATTGCACCTTACAATGCGGAGAAATTACAGTTTGTGCATTTACAATATTCATTGATTTTTGCCATTGAAAAACGTCCAGAAATGATTGAAGCTACTGACTGAATGAAAGGAGCTGGAATCTCACTCTCTTTGAATCTTCTTTATCAAGTTAAGAGGAGCAGGAAAAAGCAAAAAATTTCAGAATTGCACCTTGCAATGCGGAGAAATTACTGTTTGTGCATTTACAATATTCATTGATTTTTGCCATTGAAAAACATGTTATTCATATACCAGAAATGTTTGAAGCTACTGACTGAATGAAAGGAGCTGGAACCTCACTCTCTTTGAATCTTCTTTATCATGCTAAGAGGAGCAGGAAAAAGCAAAAAATTTCAGAATTGCACCTTGCAATGCGGAGAAATTACTGTTTGTACATTTACAATATTCATTGATTTTTGCCATTGAAAAACGTCCAGAAATGATTGAAGCTACTGACTGAATGAAAGGAGCTGGCATCTCACTCACTTTGAATCTTCTTTATCATGCTAAGAGGAGCAGGAAAAAGCAAAAAATTTCAGAATTGCACCTTGCAATGCGGAGAAATTACTGTTTGTGCATTTACAATATTCATTGATTTTTGCCATTGAAAAACGTCCAGAAATGATTGAAGCTACTGACTGAATGAAAGGAGCTGGCATCTCACTCTCTTTGAATCTTCTTTATCATGCTAAGAGGAGCAGGAAAAAGCAAAAAATTTCAGAATTGCACCTTGCAATGCGGAGAAATTACTGTTTGTGCATTTACAATATTCATTGATTTTTGCCATTGAAAAACGTCCAGAAATGATTGAAGCTACTGACTGAATGAAAGGAGCTGGCATCTCACTCTCTTTGAATTTTCTTTATCATGCTAAGAGGAGCAGGAAAAAGCAAAAAATTTCAGAATTGCACCTTGCAATGCGGAGAAATTACTGTTTGTGCATTTACAATATTCATTGATTTTTGCCATTGAAAAACATGTTATTCATATACCAGAAATGTTTGAAGCTACTGACTGAATGAAAGGAGCTGGCACCTCACTCTCTTTGAATCTTCTTTATCATGCTAAGAGGAGCAGGATAAAGCAAAAAATTTCAGAATTGCACCTTGCAATGCGGAGAAATTACTGTTTGTGCATTTACAATATTCATTGATTTTTGCCATTGAAAAACGTCCAGAAATGATTGAAGCTACTGACTGAATGAAAGGAGCTGGCATCTCACTCTCTTTGAATCTTCTTTATCATGCTAAGAGGAGCTGGAAAAAGCAAAAAATTTCAGAATTGCACCTTGCAATGCGGAGAAATTACTGTTTGTGCATTTACAATATTCATTAATTTTTGCCATTGAAAAACATCATGTTATTCATATACCAGAAATGTTTGAAGCTACTGACTGAATGAAAGGAGCTGGCATCTCACTCTCTTTGAATCTTCTTTATCATGCTAAGAGGAGCAGGAAAAAGCAAAAAATTTCAGAATTGCACCTTGCAATGCGGAGAAATTACTGTTTGTGCATTTACAATATTCATTGATTTTTGCCATTGAAAAACGTCCAGAAATGATTGAAGCTACTGACTGAATGAAAGGAGCTGGCATCTCACTCTCTTTGAATCTTCTTTATCATGCTAAGAGGAGCTGGAAAAAGCAAAAAATTTCAGAATTGCACCTTGCAATGCGGAGAAATTACTGTTTGTGCATTTACAATATTCATTAATTTTTGCCATTGAAAAACATCATGTTATTCATATACCAGAAATGTTTGAAGCTACTGACTGAATGAAAGGAGCTGGCATCTCACTCTCTTTGAATCTTCTTTATCATGCTAAGAGGAGCAGGAAAAAGCAAAAAATTTCAGAATTGCACCTTGCAATGCGGAGAAATTACTGTTTGTGCATTTACAATATTCATTGATTTTTGCCATTGAAAAACGTCCAGAAATGATTGAAGCTACTGACTGAATGAAAGGAGCTGGCATCTCACTCTCTTTGAATCTTCTTTATCATGCTAAGAGGAGCAGGAAAAAGCAAAAAATTTCAGAATTGCACCTTGCAATGCGGAGAAATTACAGTTTGTGCATTTACAATATTCATTGATTTTTGCCATTGAAAAACGTCCAGAAATGATTGAAGCTACTGACTGAATGAAAGGAGCTGGCATCTCACTCTCTTTGAATCTTCTTTATCATGCTAAGAGGAGCAGGAAAAAGCAAAAAATTTCAGAATTGCTCCTTGCAATGCGGAGAAATTACTGTTTGTGCATTTACAATATTCATTGATTTTTGCCATTGAAAAACATGTTATTCATATACCAGAAATGTTTGAAGCTACTGACTGAATGAAAGGAGCTGTCACCTCACTCTCTTTGAATCTTCTTTATCATGCTAAGAGGAGCAGGAAAAAGCAAAAAATTTCAGAATTGCACCTTGCAATGCGGAGAAATTACTGTTTGTGCATTTACAATATTCATTGATTTTTGCCATTGAAAAACGTCCAGAAATGATTGAAGCTACTGACTGAATGAAAGGAGCTGGCATCTCACTCTCTTTGAATCTTCTTTATCATGCTAAGAGGAGCAGGAAAAAGCAAAAAATTTCAGAATTGCACCTTGCAATGCGGAGAAATTACTGTTTGTGCATTTACAATATTCATTGATTTTTGCCATTGAAAAACATCATGTTATTCATATACCAGAAATGATTGAAGCTACTGACTGAATGAAAGGAGCTGGCATCTCACTCTCTTTGAATCTTCTTTATCATGCTAAGAGGAGCAGGAAAATGTAAAAAATTTCAGAATTGCACCTTGCAATGCGGAGAAATTACTGTTTGTGCATTTACAATATTCAATGATTTTTGCCATTGAAAAACGTCCAGAAATGATTGAAGCTACTGACTGAACGAAAGGAGCTGGCATCTCACTCTCTTTGAATCTTCTTTATCATGCTAAGAGGAGCAGGAAAAAGCAAAAAATTTCAGAATTGCACCTTGCAATGCGGAGAAATTACTGTTTGTGCATTTACAATATTCATTGATTTTTGCCATTGAAAAACATCATGTTATTCATATACCAGAAATGTTTGAAGCTACTGACTGAATGAAAGGAGCTGGCATCTCACTCTCTTTGAATCTTCTTTATCATGCTAAGAGGAGCAGGAAAAAGCAAAAAATTTCAGAATTGCACCTTGCAATGCGGAGAAATTTCTGTTTGTGCATTTACAATATTCATTGATTTTTGCCATTGAAAAACGTCCAGAAATGATTGAAGCTACTGACTGAATGAAAGGAGCTGGCATCTCACTCTCTTTGAATCTTCTTTACCATGCTAAGGGGAGCAGGAAAAAGCAAAAAATTTCAGAATTGCACCTTGCAATGCGGAGAAATTACTGTTTGTGCATTTACAATATTCATTGATTTTTGCCATTGAAAAACGTCCAGAAATGATTGAAGCTACTGACTGAATGAAAGGAGCTGGCATCTCACTCTCTTTGAATCTTCTTTATCATGCTAAGAGGAGCAGGAAAAAGCAAAAAATTTCAGAATTGCACCTTACAATGCGGAGAAATTACAGTTTGTGCATTTACAATATTCATTGATTTTTGCCATTGAAAAACGTCCAGAAATGATTGAAGCTACTGACTGAATGAAAGGAGCTGGCATCTCACTCTCTTTGAATCTTCTTTATCATGCTAAGAGGAGCAGGAAAAAGCAAAAAAATTCAGAATTGCACCTTGCAATGCGGAGAAATTACTGTTTGTGCATTTACAATATTCATTGATTTTTGCCATTGAAAAACGTCCAGAAATGATTGAAGCTACTGACTGAATGAAAGGAGCTGGCATCTCACTCTCTTTGAATTTTCTTTATCATGCTAAGAGGAGCAGGAAAAAGCAAAAAATTTCAGAATTGCACCTTGCAATGCGGAGAAATTACAGTTTGTGCATTAACAATATTCATTGATTTTTGCCATTGAAAAACATGTTATTCATATACCAGAAATGTTTGAAGCTACTGACTGAATGAAAGGAGCTGGCACCTCACTCTCTTTGAATCTTCTTTATCATGCTAAGAGGAGCAGGAAAAAGCAAAAAATTTCAGAATTGCACCTTGCAATGCGGAGAAATTACTGTTTGTGCATTTACAATATTCATTGATTTTTGCCATTGAAAAACGTCCAGAAATGATTGAAGCTACTGACTGAATGAAAGGAGCTGGCATCTCACTCTCTTTGAATCTTCTTTATCATGCTAAGAGGAGCAGGAAAAAGCAAAAAATTTCAGAATTGCACCTTGCAATGCGGAGAAATTACTGTTTGTGCATTTACAATATTCATTGATTTTTGCCATTGAAAAACATCATGTTATTCATATACCAGAAATGTTTGAAGCTACTGATTGAATGAAAGGAGCTGGCATCTCACTCTCTTTGAATCTTCTTTATCATGCTAAGAGGAGCAGGAAAAAGCAAAAAATTTCAGAATTGCACCTTGCAATGCGGAGAAATTACTGTTTGTGCATTTACAATATTCATTGATTTTTGCCATTGAAAAACGTCCAGAAATGATTGAAGCTACTGACTGAATGAAAAGAGCTGGCATCTCACTCTCTTTGAATCTTCTTTATCATGCTAAGAGGAGCAGGAAAAAGCAAAAAATTTCAGAATTGCACCTTGCAATGCGGAGAAATTACAGTTTGTGCATTTACAATATTCATTGATTTTTGCCATTGAAAAACGTACAGAAATGATTGAAGCTACTGACTGAATGAAAGGAGCTGGCATCTCACTCTCTTTGAATCTTCTTTATCATGCTAAGAGGAGCAGGAAAAAGCAAAAAATTTCAGAATTGCTCCTTGCAATGCGGAGAAATTACTGTTTGTGCATTTACAATATTCATTGATTTTTGCCATTGAAAAACATGTTATTCATATACCAGAAATGTTTGAAGCTACTGACTGAATGAAAGGAGCTGGCACCTCACTCTCTTTGAATCTTCTTTATCATGCTAAGAGGAGCAGGAAAAAGCAAAAATTTCAGAATTGCACCTTGCAATGCGGAGAAATTACTGTTTGTGCATTTACAATATTCATTGATTTTTGCCATTGAAAAACGTCCAGAAATGATTGAAGCTACTGACTGAATGAAAGGAGCTGGCATCTCACTCTCTTTGAATCTTCTTTATCATGCTAAGAGGAGCAGGAAAAAGCAAAAAATTTCAGAATTGCACCTTGCAATGCGGAGAAATTACTGTTTGTGCATTTACAATATTCATTGATTTTTGCCATTGAAAAACGTCCAGAAATGATTGAAGCTACTGACTGAATGAAAGGAGCTGGCATCTCACTCTCTTTGAATCTTCTTTATCATGCTAAGAGGAGCAGGAGAAAGCAAAAAATTTCAGAATTGCACCTTGCAATGCGGAGAAATTACTGTTTGTGCATTTACAATATTCATTGATTTTTGCCATTGAAAAACGTCCAGAAATGATTGAAGCTACTGACTGAATGAAAGGAGCTGGCATCTCACTCTCTTTGAATCTTCTTTATCATGCTAAGAGGAGCAGGAAAAAGCAAAAAATTTCAGAATTGCACCTTGCAATGCGGAGAAATAACTGTTTGTGCATTTACAATATTCATTGATTTTTGCCATTGAAAAACGTTATTCATATACCAGAAATGTTTGAAGCTACTGACTGAATGAAAGGAGCTGGCACCTCACTCTCTTTGAATCTTCTTTATCATGCTAAGAGGAGCAGGAATAAGCAAAAAATTTCAGAATTGCACCTTGCAATGCGGAAAAATTACTGTTTGTGCATTTACAATATTCATTGATTTTTGCCATTGAAAAACGTCCAGAAATGATTGAAGCTACTGACTGAATGAAAGGAGCTGGCATCTCACTCTCTTTGAATCTTCTTTATCATGCTAAGAGGAGCAGGAAAAAGCAAAAAATTTCAGAATTGCACCTTGCAATGCGGAGAAATTACTGTTTGTGCATTTACAAAATTAATTGATTTTTGCCATTGAAAAACATCATGTTATTCATTTACCAGAAATGATTGAAGCTACTGACTGAATGTAAGGAGCTGGCATCTCACTCTCTTTGAATCTTCTTTATCATGCTAAGAGGAGCAGGAAAAAGCAAAAAATTTCAGAATTGCACCTTGCAATGCGGAGAAATTACTGTTTGTGCATTTACAATATTCATTGATTTTTGCCATTGAAAAACGTCCAGAAATGATTGAAGCTACTGACTGAATGAAAGGAGCTGGCATCTCACTCTCTTTGAATCTTCTTTATCATGCTAAGAGGAGCAGGAAAAAGCAAAAAATTTCAGAATTGCACTTTGCAATGCGGAGAAATTACTGTTTGTGCATTTACAATATTCATTGATTTTTGCCATTGAAAAACATCATGTTATTCATATACCAGAAATGTTTGAAGCTACTGATTGAATGAAAGGAGCTGGCATCTCACTCTCTTTGAATCTTCTTTATCATGCTAAGAGGAGCAGGAAAAAGCAAAAAATTTCAGAATTGCACCTTGCAATGCGGAGAAATTACTGTTTGTGCATTTACAATATTCATTGATTTTTGCCATTGAAAAACGTCCAGAAATGATTGAAGCTACTGACTGAATGAAAAGAGCTGGCATCTCACTCTCTTTGAATCTTCTTTATCATGCTAAGAGGAGCAGGAAAAAGCAAAAAATTTCAGAATTGCACCTTGCAATGCGGAGAAATTACAGTTTGTGCATTTACAATATTCATTGATTTTTGCCATTGAAAAACGTCCAGAAATGATTGAAGCTACTGACTGAATGAAAGGAGCTGGCATCTCACTCTCTTTGAATCTTCTTTATCATGCTAAGAGGAGCAGGAAAAAGCAAAAAATTTCAGACTTGCACCTTGCAATGCGGAGAAATTACTGTTTGTGCATTTACAATATTTATTGATTTTTGCCATTGAAAAACATCATGTTATTCATATACCAGAAATGTTTGAAGCTACTGACTGAATGAAAGGAGCTGGCATCTCACTCTCTTTGAATCTTCTTTATCATGCTAAGAGGAGCAGGAAAAAGCAAAAAATTTCAGAATTGCACCTTGCAATGCGGAGAAATTACTGTTTGTGCATTTACAATATTCATTGATTTTTGCCATTGAAAAACGTCCAGAAATGATTGAAGCTACTGACTGAATGAAAGGAGCTGGCATCTCACTCTCTTTGAATCTTCTTTATCATGCTAAGAGGAGCAGGAAAAAGCAAAAAATTTCAGAATTGCACCTTACAATGCGGAGAAATTACAGTTTGTGCATTTACAATATTCATTGATTTTTGCCATTGAAAAACGTCCAGAAATGATTGAAGCTACTGACTGAATGAAAGGAGCTGGCATCTCACTCTCTTTGAATCTTCTTTATCAAGTTAAGAGGAGCAGGAAAAAGCAAAAAATTTCAGAATTGCACCTTGCAATGCGGAGAAATTACTGTTTGTGCATTTACAATATTCATTGATTTTTGCCATTGAAAAACATGTTATTCATATACCAGAAATGTTTGAAGCTACTGACTGAATGAAAGGAGCTGGAACCTCACTCTCTTTGAATCTTCTTTATCATGCTAAGAGGAGCAGGAAAAAGCAAAAAATTTCAGAATTGCACCTTGCAATGCGGAGAAATTACTGTTTGTACATTTACAATATTCATTGATTTTTGCCATTGAAAAACGTCCAGAAATGATTGAAGCTACTGACTGAATGAAAGGAGCTGGCATCTCACTCACTTTGAATCTTCTTTATCATGCTAAGAGGAGCAGGAAAAAGCAAAAAATTTCAGAATTGCACCTTGCAATGCGGAGAAATTACTGTTTGTGCATTTACAATATTCATTGATTTTTGCCATTGAAAAACGTCCAGAAATGATTGAAGCTACTGACTGAATGAAAGGAGCTGGCATCTCACTCTCTTTGAATCTTCTTTATCATGCTAAGAGGAGCAGGAAAAAGCAAAAAATTTCAGAATTGCACCTTGCAATGCGGAGAAATTACTGTTTGTGCATTTACAATATTCATTGATTTTTGCCATTGAAAAACGTCCAGAAATGATTGAAGCTACTGACTGAATGAAAGGAGCTGGCATCTCACTCTCTTTGAATTTTCTTTATCATGCTAAGAGGAGCAGGAAAAAGCAAAAAATTTCAGAATTGCACCTTGCAATGCGGAGAAATTACTGTTTGTGCATTTACAATATTCATTGATTTTTGCCATTGAAAAACATGTTATTCATATACCAGAAATGTTTGAAGCTACTGACTGAATGAAAGGAGCTGGCACCTCACTCTCTTTGAATCTTCTTTATCATGCTAAGAGGAGCAGGATAAAGCAAAAAATTTCAGAATTGCACCTTGCAATGCGGAGAAATTACTGTTTGTGCATTTACAATATTCATTGATTTTTGCCATTGAAAAACGTCCAGAAATGATTGAAGCTACTGACTGAATGAAAGGAGCTGGCATCTCACTCTCTTTGAATCTTCTTTATCATGCTAAGAGGAGCTGGAAAAAGCAAAAAATTTCAGAATTGCACCTTGCAATGCGGAGAAATTACTGTTTGTGCATTTACAATATTCATTAATTTTTGCCATTGAAAAACATCATGTTATTCATATACCAGAAATGTTTGCAGCTACTGACTGAATGAAAGGAGCTGGCATCTCACTCTCTTTGAATCTTCTTTATCATGCTAAGAGGAGCAGGAAAAAGCAAAAAATTTCAGAATTGCACCTTGCAATGCGGAGAAATTACTGTTTGTGCATTTACAATATTCATTGATTTTTGCCATTGAAAAACGTCCAGAAATGATTGAAGCTACTGACTGAATGAAAGGAGCTGGCATCTCACTCTCTTTGAATCTTCTTTATCATGCTAAGAGGAGCAGGAAAAAGCAAAAAATTTCAGAATTGCACCTTGCAATGCGGAGAAATTACAGTTTGTGCATTTACAATATTCATTGATTTTTGCCATTGAAAAACGTCCAGAAATGATTGAAGCTACTGACTGAATGAAAGGAGCTGGCATCTCACTCTCTTTGAATCTTCTTTATCATGCTAAGAGGAGCAGGAAAAAGCAAAAAATTTCAGAATTGCTCCTTGCAATGCGGAGAAATTACTGTTTGTGCATTTACAATATTCATTGATTTTTGCCATTGAAAAACGTCCAGAAATGATTGAAGCTACTGACTGAATGAAAGGAGCTGGCATCTCACTCTCTTTGAATCTTCTTTATCATGCTAAGAGGAGCAGGAGAAAGCAAAAAATTTCAGAATTGCACCTTGCAATGCGGAGAAATTACTGTTTGTGCATTTACAATATTCATTGATTTTTGCCATTGAAAAACGTCCAGAAATGATTGAAGCTACTGACTGAATGAAAGGAGCTGGCATCTCACTCTCTTTGAATCTTCTTTATCATGCTAAGAGGAGCAGGAAAAAGCAAAAAATTTCAGAATTGCACCTTGCAATGCGGAGAAATAACTGTTTGTGCATTTACAATATTCATTGATTTTTGCCATTGAAAAACGTTATTCATATACCAGAAATGTTTGAAGCTACTGACTGAATGAAAGGAGCTGGCACCTCACTCTCTTTGAATCTTCTTTATCATGCTAAGAGGAGCAGGAATAAGCAAAAAATTTCAGAATTGCACCTTGCAATGCGGAAAAATTACTGTTTGTGCATTTACAATATTCATTGATTTTTGCCATTGAAAAACGTCCAGAAATGATTGAAGCTACTGACTGAATGAAAGGAGCTGGCATCTCACTCTCTTTGAATCTTCTTTATCATGCTAAGAGGAGCAGGAAAAAGCAAAAAATTTCAGAATTGCACCTTGCAATGCGGAGAAATTACTGTTTGTGCATTTACAAAATTAATTGATTTTTGCCATTGAAAAACATCATGTTATTCATTTACCAGAAATGATTGAAGCTACTGACTGAATGTAAGGAGCTGGCATCTCACTCTCTTTGAATCTTCTTTATCATGCTAAGAGGAGCAGGAAAAAGCAAAAAATTTCAGAATTGCACCTTGCAATGCGGAGAAATTACTGTTTGTGCATTTACAATATTCATTGATTTTTGCCATTGAAAAACGTCCAGAAATGATTGAAGCTACTGACTGAATGAAAGGAGCTGGCATCTCACTCTCTTTGAATCTTCTTTATCATGCTAAGAGGAGCAGGAAAAAGCAAAAAATTTCAGAATTGCACCTTGCAATGCGGAGAAATTACTGTTTGTGCATTTACAATATTCATTGATTTTTGCCATTGAAAAACATCATGTTATTCATATACCAGAAATGTTTGAAGCTACTGATTGAATGAAAGGAGCTGGCATCTCACTCTCTTTGAATCTTCTTTATCATGCTAAGAGGAGCAGGAAAAAGCAAAAAATTTCAGAATTGCACCTTGCAATGCGGAAAAATTACTGTTTGTGCATTTACAATATTCATTGATTTTTGCCATTGAAAAACGTCCAGAAATGATTGAAGCTACTGACTGAATGAAAAGAGCTGGCATCTCACTCTCTTTGAATCTTCTTTATCATGCTAAGAGGAGCAGGAAAAAGCAAAAAATTTCAGAATTGCACCTTGCAATGCGGAGAAATTACAGTTTGTGCATTTACAATATTCATTGATTTTTGCCATTGAAAAACGTCCAGAAATGATTGAAGCTACTGACTGAATGAAAGGAGCTGGCATCTCACTCTCTTTGAATCTTCTTTATCATGCTAAGAGGAGCAGGAAAAAGCAAAAAATTTCAGACTTGCACCTTGCAATGCGGAGAAATTACTGTTTGTGCATTTACAATATTTATTGATTTTTGCCATTGAAAAACATCATGTTATTCATATACCAGAAATGTTTGAAGCTACTGACTGAATGAAAGGAGCTGGCATCTCACTCTCTTTGAATCTTCTTTATCATGCTAAGAGGAGCAGGAAAAAGCAAAAAATTTCAGAATTGCACCTTGCAATGCGGAGAAATTACTGTTTGTGCATTTACAATATTCATTGATTTTTGCCATTGAAAAACGTCCAGAAATGATTGAAGCTACTGACTGAATGAAAGGAGCTGGCATCTCACTCTCTTTGAATCTTCTTTATCATGCTAAGAGGAGCAGGAAAAAGCAAAAAATTTCAGAATTGCACCTTACAATGCGGAGAAATTACAGTTTGTGCATTTACAATATTCATTGATTTTTGCCATTGAAAAACGTCCAGAAATGATTGAAGCTACTGACTGAATGAAAGGAGCTGGCATCTCACTCTCTTTGAATCTTCTTTATCAAGTTAAGAGGAGCAGGAAAAAGCAAAAAATTTCAGAATTGCACCTTGCAATGCGGAGAAATTACTGTTTGTGCATTTACAATATTCATTGATTTTTGCCATTGAAAAACATGTTATTCATATACCAGAAATGTTTGAAGCTACTGACTGAATGAAAGGAGCTGGAACCTCACTCTCTTTGAATCTTCTTTATCATGCTAAGAGGAGCAGGAAAAAGCAAAAAATTTCAGAATTGCACCTTGCAATGCGGAGAAATTACTGTTTGTACATTTACAATATTCATTGATTTTTGCCATTGAAAAACGTCCAGAAATGATTGAAGCTACTGACTGAATGAAAGGAGCTGGCATATCACTCACTTTGAATCTTCTTTATCATGCTAAGAGGAGCAGGAAAAAGCAAAAAATTTCAGAATTGCACCTTGCAATGCGGAGAAATTACTGTTTGTGCATTTACAATATTCATTGATTTTTGCCATTGAAAAACGTCCAGAAATGATTGAAGCTACTGACTGAATGAAAGGAGCTGGCATCTCACTCTCTTTGAATCTTCTTTATCATGCTAAGAGGAGCAGGAAAAAGCAAAAAATTTCAGAATTGCACCTTGCAATGCGGAGAAATTACTGTTTGTGCATTTACAATATTCATTGATTTTTGCCATTGAAAAACGTCCAGAAATGATTGAAGCTACTGACTGAATGAAAGGAGCTGGCATCTCACTCTCTTTGAATTTTCTTTATCATGCTAAGAGGAGCAGGAAAAAGCAAAAAATTTCAGAATTGCACCTTGCAATGCGGAGAAATTACTGTTTGTGCATTTACAATATTCATTGATTTTTGCCATTGAAAAACATGTTATTCATATACCAGAAATGTTTGAAGCTACTGACTGAATGAAAGGAGCTGGCACCTCACTCTCTTTGAATCTTCTTTATCATGCTAAGAGGAGCAGGATAAAGCAAAA
Organism: Phyllobates terribilis; assembly: GCF_046119375.1. Lineage (NCBI taxonomy): Eukaryota > Metazoa > Chordata > Amphibia > Anura > Dendrobatidae > Phyllobates > Phyllobates terribilis. The sequence goes on along the minus strand of NW_027367058.1, from coordinate 12,191 downwards.
AATTTCAGAATTGCACCTTGCAATGCGGAGAAATTACTGTTTGTGCATTTACAATATTCATTGATTTTTGCCATTGAAAAACGTCCAGAAATGATTGAAGCTACTGACTGAATGAAAGGAGCTGGCATCTCACTCTCTTTGAATCTTCTTTATCATGCTAAGAGGAGCTGGAAAAAGCAAAAAATTTCAGAATTGCACCTTGCAATGCGGAGAAATTACTGTTTGTGCATTTACAATATTCATTAATTTTTGCCATTGAAAAACATCATGTTATTCATATACCAGAAATGTTTGCAGCTACTGACTGAATGAAAGGAGCTGGCATCTCACTCTCTTTGAATCTTCTTTATCATGCTAAGAGGAGCAGGAAAAAGCAAAAAATTTCAGAATTGCACCTTGCAATGCGGAGAAATTACTGTTTGTGCATTTACAATATTCATTGATTTTTGCCATTGAAAAACGTCCAGAAATGATTGAAGCTACTGACTGAATGAAAGGAGCTGGCATCTCACTCTCTTTGAATCTTCTTTATCATGCTAAGAGGAGCAGGAAAAAGCAAAAAATTTCAGAATTGCACCTTGCAATGCGGAGAAATTACAGTTTGTGCATTTACAATATTCATTGATTTTTGCCATTGAAAAACGTCCAGAAATGATTGAAGCTACTGACTGAATGAAAGGAGCTGGCATCTCACTCTCTTTGAATCTTCTTTATCATGCTAAGAGGAGCAGGAAAAAGCAAAAAATTTCAGAATTGCTCCTTGCAATGCGGAGAAATTACTGTTTGTGCATTTACAATATTCATTGATTTTTGCCATTGAAAAACATGTTATTCATATACCAGAAATGTTTGAAGCTACTGACTGAATGAAAGGAGCTGGCACCTCACTCTCTTTGAATCTTCTTTATCATGCTAAGAGGAGCAGGAAAAAGCAAAAAATTTCAGAATTGCACCTTGCAATGCGGAGAAATTACTGTTTGTGCATTTACAATATTCATTGATTTTTGCCATTGAAAAACGTCCAGAAATGATTGAAGCTACTGACTGAATGAAAGGAGCTGGCATCTCACTCTCTTTGAATCTTCTTTATCATGCTAAGAGGAGCAGGAAAAAGCAAAAAATTTCAGAATTGCACCTTGCAATGCGGAGAAATTACTGTTTGTGCATTTACAATATTCATTGATTTTTGCCATTGAAAAACATCATGTTATTCATATACCAGAAATGATTGAAGCTACTGACTGAATGAAAGGAGCTGGCATCTCACTCTCTTTGAATCTTCTTTATCATGCTAAGAGGAGCAGGAAAATGTAAAAAATTTCAGAATTGCACCTTGCAATGTGGAGAAATTACTGTTTGTGCATTTACAATATTCAATGATTTTTGCCATTGAAAAACGTCCAGAAATGATTGAAGCTACTGACTGAACGAAAGGAGCTGGCATCTCACTCTCTTTGAATCTTCTTTATCATGCTAAGAGGAGCAGGAAAAAGAAAAAAATTTCAGAATTGCACCTTGCAATGCGGAGAAATTACTGTTTGTGCATTTACAATATTCATTGATTTTTGCCATTGAAAAACATCATGTTATTCATATACCAGAAATGTTTGAAGCTACTGACTGAATGAAAGGAGCTGGCATCTCACTCTCTTTGAATCTTCTTTATCATGCTAAGAGGAGCAGGAAAAAGCAAAAAATTTCAGAATTGCACCTTGCAATGCGGAGAAATTTCTGTTTGTGCATTTACAATATTCATTGATTTTTGCCATTGAAAAACGTCCAGAAATGATTGAAGCTACTGACTGAATGAAAGGAGCTGGCATCTCACTCTCTTTGAATCTTCTTTACCATGCTAAGGGGAGCAGGAAAAAGCAAAAAATTTCAGAATTGCACCTTGCAATGCGGAGAAATTACTGTTTGTGCATTTACAATATTCATTGATTTTTGCCATTGAAAAACGTCCAGAAATGATTGAAGCTACTGACTGAATGAAAGGAGCTGGCATCTCACTCTCTTTGAATCTTCTTTATCATGCTAAGAGGAGCAGGAAAAAGCAAAAAATTTCAGAATTGCACCTTACAATGCGGAGAAATTACAGTTTGTGCATTTACAATATTCATTGATTTTTGCCATTGAAAAACGTCCAGAAATGATTGAAGCTACTGACTGAATGAAAGGAGCTGGCATCTCACTCTCTTTGAATCTTCTTTATCATGCTAAGAGGAGCAGGAAAAAGCAAAAAAATTCAGAATTGCACCTTGCAATGCGGAGAAATTACTGTTTGTGCATTTACAATATTCATTGATTTTTGCCATTGAAAAACGTCCAGAAATGATTGAAGCTACTGACTGAATGAAAGGAGCTGGCATCTCACTCTCTTTGAATTTTCTTTATCATGCTAAGAGGAGCAGGAAAAAGCAAAAAATTTCAGAATTGCACCTTGCAATGCGGAGAAATTACAGTTTGTGCATTAACAATATTCATTGATTTTTGCCATTGAAAAACATGTTATTCATATACCAGAAATGTTTGAAGCTACTGACTGAATGAAAGGAGCTGGCACCTCACTCTCTTTGAATCTTCTTTATCATGCTAAGAGGAGCAGGAAAAAGCAAAAAATTTCAGAATTGCACCTTGCAATGCGGAGAAATTACTGTTTGTGCATTTACAATATTCATTGATTTTTGCCATTGAAAAACGTCCAGAAATGATTGAAGCTACTGACTGAATGAAAGGAGCTGGCATCTCACTCTCTTTGAATCTTCTTTATCATGCTAAGAGGAGCAGGAAAAAGCAAAAAATTTCAGAATTGCACCTTGCAATGCGGAGAAATTACTGTTTGTGCATTTACAATATTCATTGATTTTTGCCATTGAAAAACATCATGTTATTCATATACCAGAAATGTTTGAAGCTACTGATTGAATGAAAGGAGCTGGCATCTCACTCTCTTTGAATCTTCTTTATCATGCTAAGAGGAGCAGGAAAAAGCAAAAAATTTCAGAATTGCACCTTGCAATGCGGAGAAATTACTGTTTGTGCATTTACAATATTCATTGATTTTTGCCATTGAAAAACGTCCAGAAATGATTGAAGCTACTGACTGAATGAAAAGAGCTGGCATCTCACTCTCTTTGAATCTTCTTTATCATGCTAAGAGGAGCAGGAAAAAGCAAAAAATTTCAGAATTGCACCTTGCAATGCGGAGAAATTACAGTTTGTGCATTTACAATATTCATTGATTTTTGCCATTGAAAAACGTACAGAAATGATTGAAGCTACTGACTGAATGAAAGGAGCTGGCATCTCACTCTCTTTGAATCTTCTTTATCATGCTAAGAGGAGCAGGAAAAAGCAAAAAATTTCAGAATTGCTCCTTGCAATGCGGAGAAATTACTGTTTGTGCATTTACAATATTCATTGATTTTTGCCATTGAAAAACATGTTATTCATATACCAGAAATGTTTGAAGCTACTGACTGAATGAAAGGAGCTGGCACCTCACTCTCTTTGAATCTTCTTTATCATGCTAAGAGGAGCAGGAAAAAGCAAAAATTTCAGAATTGCACCTTGCAATGCGTAGAAATTACTGTTTGTGCATTTACAATATTCATTGATTTTTGCCATTGAAAAACGTCCAGAAATGATTGAAGCTACTGACTGAATGAAAGGAGCTGGCATCTCACTCTCTTTGAATCTTCTTTATCATGCTAAGAGGAGCAGGAAAAAGCAAAAAATTTCAGAATTGCACCTTGCAATGCGGAGAAATTACTGTTTGTGCATTTACAATATTCATTGATTTTTGCCATTGAAAAACGTCCAGAAATGATTGAAGCTACTGACTGAATGAAAGGAGCTGGCATCTCACTCTCTTTTAATCTTCTTTATCATGCTAAGAGGAGCAGGAGAAAGCAAAAAATTTCAGAATTGCACCTTGCAATGCGGAGAAATTACTGTTTGTGCATTTACAATATTCATTGATTTTTGCCATTGAAAAACGTCCAGAAATGATTGAAGCTACTGACTGAATGAAAGGAGCTGGCATCTCACTCTCTTTGAATCTTCTTTATCATGCTAAGAGGAGCAGGAAAAAGCAAAAAATTTCAGAATTGCACCTTGCAATGCGGAGAAATAACTGTTTGTGCATTTACAATATTCATTGATTTTTGCCATTGAAAAACGTTATTCATATACCAGAAATGTTTGAAGCTACTGACTGAATGAAAGGAGCTGGCACCTCACTCTCTTTGAATCTTCTTTATCATGCTAAGAGGAGCAGGAATAAGCAAAAAATTTCAGAATTGCACCTTGCAATGCGGAAAAATTACTGTTTGTGCATTTACAATATTCATTGATTTTTGCCATTGAAAAACGTCCAGAAATGATTGAAGCTACTGACTGAATGAAAGGAGCTGGCATCTCACTCTCTTTGAATCTTCTTTATCATGCTAAGAGGAGCAGGAAAAAGCAAAAAATTTCAGAATTGCACCTTGCAATGCGGAGAAATTACTGTTTGTGCATTTACAAAATTAATTGATTTTTGCCATTGAAAAACATCATGTTATTCATTTACCAGAAATGATTGAAGCTACTGACTGAATGTAAGGAGCTGGCATCTCACTCTCTTTGAATCTTCTTTATCATGCTAAGAGGAGCAGGAAAAAGCAAAAAATTTCAGAATTGCACCTTGCAATGCGGAGAAATTACTGTTTGTGCATTTACAATATTCATTGATTTTTGCCATTGAAAAACGTCCAGAAATGATTGAAGCTACTGACTGAATGAAAGGAGCTGGCATCTCACTCTCTTTGAATCTTCTTTATCATGCTAAGAGGAGCAGGAAAAAGCAAAAAATTTCAGAATTGCACCTTGCAATGCGGAGAAATTACTGTTTGTGCATTTACAATATTCATTGATTTTTGCCATTGAAAAACATCATGTTATTCATATACCAGAAATGTTTGAAGCTACTGATTGAATGAAAGGAGCTGGCATCTCACTCTCTTTGAATCTTCTTTATCATGCTAAGAGGAGCAGGAAAAAGCAAAAAATTTCAGAATTGCACCTTGCAATGCGGAGAAATTACTGTTTGTGCATTTACAATATTCATTGATTTTTGCCATTGAAAAACGTCCAGAAATGATTGAAGCTACTGACTGAATGAAAAGAGCTGGCATCTCACTCTCTTTGAATCTTCTTTATCATGCTAAGAGGAGCAGGAAAAAGCAAAAAATTTCAGAATTGCACCTTGCAATGCGGAGAAATTACAGTTTGTGCATTTACAATATTCATTGATTTTTGCCATTGAAAAACGTCCAGAAATGATTGAAGCTACTGACTGAATGAAAGGAGCTGGCATCTCACTCTCTTTGAATCTTCTTTATCATGCTAAGAGGAGCAGGAAAAAGCAAAAAATTTCAGAATTGCTCCTTGCAATGCGGAGAAATTACTGTTTGTGCATTTACAATATTCATTGATTTTTGCCATTGAAAAACATGTTATTCATATACCAGAAATGTTTGAAGCTACTGACTGAATGAAAGGAGCTGGCACCTCACTCTCTTTGAATCTTCTTTATCATGCTAAGAGGAGCAGGAAAAAGCAAAAATTTCAGAATTGCACCTTGCAATGCGGAGAAATTACTGTTTGTGCATTTACAATATTCATTGATTTTTGCCATTGAAAAACGTCCAGAAATGATTGAAGCTACTGACTGAATGAAAGGAGCTGGCATCTCACTCTCTTTGAATCTTCTTTATCATGCTAAGAGGAGCAGGAAAAAGCAAAAAATTTCAGAATTGCACCTTGCAATGCGGAGAAATTACTGTTTGTGCATTTACAATATTCATTGATTTTTGCCATTGAAAAACGTCCAGAAATGATTGAAGCTACTGACTGAATGAAAGGAGCTGGCATCTCACTCTCTTTGAATCTTCTTTATCATGCTAAGAGGAGCAGGAAAAAGCAAAAAATTTCAGAATTGCACCTTGCAATGCGGAGAAATTACTGTTTGTGCATTTACAATATTCATTGATTTTTGCCATTGAAAAACGTCCAGAAATGATTGAAGCTACTGACTGAATGAAAGGAGCTGGCATCTCACTCTCTTTGAATCTTCTTTATCATGCTAAGAGGAGCAGGAAAAAGCAAAAAATTTCAGAATTGCACCTTGCAATGCGGAGAAATAACTGTTTGTGCATTTACAATATTCATTGATTTTTGCCATTGAAAAACGTTATTCATATACCAGAAATGTTTGAAGCTACTGACTGAATGAAAGGAGCTGGCACCTCACTCTCTTTGAATCTTCTTTATCATGCTAAGAGGAGCAGGAATAAGCAAAAAATTTCAGAATTGCACCTTGCAATGCGGAAAAATTACTGTTTGTGCATTTACAATATTCATTGATTTTTGCCATTGAAAAACGTCCAGAAATGATTGAAGCTACTGACTGAATGAAAGGAGCTGGCATCTCACTCTCTTTGAATCTTCTTTATCATGCTAAGAGGAGCAGGAAAAAGCATAAAATTTCAGAATTGCACCTTGCAATGCGGAGAAATTACTGTTTGTGCATTTACAATATTCATTGATTTTTGCCATTGAAAAACGTCCAGAAATGATTGAAGCTACTGACTGATTGAAAGGAGCTGGCATCTCACTCTCTTTGAATCTTCTTTATCATGCTAAGAGGAGCAGGAAAAAGCAAAAAATTTCAGAATTGCGCCTTGCAATGCGGAGAAATTACTGTTTGTGCATTTACAAAATTCATTGATTTTTGCCATTGAAAAACATCATGTTATTCATTTACCAGAAATGATTGAAGCTACTGACTGAATGTAAGGAGCTGGCATCTCACTCTCTTTGAATCTTCTTTATCATGCTAAGAGGAGCAGGAAAAAGCAAAAAATTTCAGAATTGCACCTTGCAATGCGGAGAAATTACTGTTTGTGCATTTACAATATTCGTTGATTTTTGCCATTGAAAAACGTCCAGAAATGATTGAAGCTACTGACTGAATGAAAGGAGCTGGCATCTCACTCTCTTTGAATCTTCTTTATCATGCTAAGAGGAGCAGGAAAAAGCAAAAAATTTCAGAATTGCACCTTGCAATGCGGAGAAATTACTGTTTGTGCATTTACAATATTCATTGATTTTTGCCATTGAAAAACATCATGTTATTCATATACCAGAAATGAATGAAGCTACTGACTGAATGAAAGGAGCTGGCATCTCACTCTCTTTGAATCTTCTTTATCATGCTAAGAGGAGCAGGAAAAAGTAAAAAATTTCAGAATTGCACCTTGCAATGCGGAGAAATTACTGTTTGTGCATTTACAATATTCAATGATTTTTGCCATTGAAAAACGTCCAGAAATGATTGAAGCTACTGACTGAACGAAAGGAGCTGGCGTCTCACTCTCTTTGAATCTTCTTTATCATGCTAAGAGGAGCAGGAAAAAGCAAAAAATTTCAGAATTGTACCTTGCAATGCGGAGAAATTGCTGTTTGTGCATTTACAATATTCATTGATTTTTGCCATTGAAAAACATCATGTTATTCATATACCAGAAATGTTTGAAGCTACTGACTGAATGAAAGGAGCTGGCATCTCACTCTCTTTGAATCTTTTTTATCATGCTAAGAGGAGCAGGAAAAAGCAAAAAATTTCAGAATTGCACCTTGCAATGCGGAGAAATTACTGTTTGTGCATTTACAATATTCATTGATTTTTGCCATTGAAAAACGTCCAGAAATGATTGAAGCTACTGACTGAATGAAAGGAGCTGGCATCTCACTCTCTTTGAATCTTCTTTATCATGCTAAGAGGAGCAGGAAAAAGCAAAAAATTTCAGAATTGCACCTTGCAATGCGGAGAAATTACTGTTTGTGCATTTACAATATTCATTGATTTTTGCCATTGAAAAACGTCCAGAAATGATTGAAGCTACTGACTGAATGAAAGGAGCTGGCATCTCACTCTCTTTGAATCTTCTTTATCATGCTAAGAGGAGCAGGAAAAAGCAAAAAATTTCAGAATTGCACCTTGCAATGCGGAGAAATTACTGTTTGTGCATTTACAATATTCATTGATTTTTGCCATTGAAAAACATCATGTTATTCATATACCAGAAATGATTGAAGCTACTGACTGAATGAAAGGAGCTGGCATCTCACTCTCTTTGAATCTTCTTTATCATGCTAAGAGGAGCAGGAAAAAGCAAAAAATTTCAGAATTGCACCTTGCAATGCGGAGAAATTACTGTTTGTGCATTTACAATATTCATTGATTTTTGCAATTGAAAAACGTCCAGAAATGATTGAAGCTACTGACTGAATGAAAGGAGCTGGCTTCTCACTCTCTTTGAATCTTCTTTATCATGCTAAGAGGAGCAGGAAAAAGCAAAAAATTTCAGAATTGCACCTTGCAATGCGGAGAAATTACTGTTTGTGCATTTACAATATTCATTGATTTTTGCCATTGAAAAACGTCCAGAAATGATTGAAGCTACTGACTGAATGAAAGGAGCTGGCATCTCACTCTCTTTGAATCTTGTTTATCATGCTAAGAGGAGCAGGAAAAAGCAAAAAATTTCAGAATTGCAACTTGCAATGCGGAGAAATTACTGTTTGTGCATTTAGAATATTCATTGATTTTTGCCATTGAAAAATGTCCAGAAATGATTGAAGCTACTGACTGAATGAAAGGAGCTGGCATCTCACTCTCTTTGAATCTTCTTTATCATGCTAAGAGGAGCAGGAAAAAGCAAAAAATCTCAGAATTGCACCTTGCAATGCGGAGAAATTACTGTTTGTGCATTTACAATATTCATTGATTTTTGCCATTGAAAAACATCATTTTATTCATATACCAGAAATGTTTGAAGCTACTGACTGAATGAAAGGAGCTGGCATCTCACTCTCCTTGAATCTTCTTTATCATGCTAAGAGGAGCAGGAAAAAGCAAAAAATTTCAGAATTGCACCTTGCAATGCGGAGAAATTACTGTTTGTGCATTTACAATATTCATTGATTTTTGCCATTGAAAAACATCATGTTATTCATATACCAGAAATGTTTGAAGCTACTGACTGAATGAAAGGAGCTGGCATCTCACTCTCTTTGAATCTTCTTTATCATGCTAAGAGGAGCAGGAAAAAGCAAAAAATTTCAGAATTGCACCTTGCAATGCGGAGAAATTACTGTTTGTGCATTTACAATATTCATTGATTTTTGCCATTGAAAAACATCACGTTATTCATATACCAGAAATGATTGAAGCTACTGACTGAATGAAAGGAGCTGGCATCTCACTCTCTTTGAATCTTCTTTATCATGCTAAGAGGAGCAGGAAAAAGCAAAAAATTTCAGAGTTGCACCTTGCAATGCGGAGAAATTACTGTTTGTGCATTTACAATATTCATTGATTTTTGCAATTGAAAAACGTCCAGAAATGATTGAAGCTACTGACTGAATGAAAGGAGCTGGCATCTCACTCTCTTTGAATCTTCTTTATCATGCTAAGAGGAGCAGGAAAAAGCAAAAAATTTCAGAATTGCACCTTGCAATGCGGAGAAATTACTGTTTGTGCATTTACAATATTCATTGATTTTTGCCATTGAAAAACATCATGTTATTCATATACCAGGAATGTTTGAAGCTACTGACTGAATGAAAGGAGCTGGCATCTCACTCTCTTTGAATCTTCTTTATCATGCTAAGAGGAGCAGGAAAAAGCAAAAAATTTCAGAATTGCACCTTGCAATGCGGAGAAATTACTGTTTGTGCATTTACAATATTCATTGATTTTTGCCATTGAAAAACGTCCAGAAATGATTGAAGCTACTGACTGAATGAAAGGAGCTGGCATCTCACTCTCTTTTAATCTTGTTTATCATGCTAAGAGGAGCAGGAAAAAGCAAAAAATTTCAGAATTGCACCTTGCAATGCGGAGAAATTACTGTTTGTGCATTTACAATATTCATTGATTTTTGCCATTGAAAAACGTCCAGAAATGATTGAAGCTACTGACTGAATGAAAGGAGCTGGCATCTCACTCTCTTTGAATCTTCTTTATCATGCTAAGAGGAGCAGGAAAAAGCAAAAAATTTCAGAATTGCACCTTGCAATGCGGAGAAATTACTGTTTGTGCATTTACAATATTCATTGATTTTTGCCATTGAAAAACATCATGTTATTCATATACCAGAAATGATTGAAGCTACTGACTGAATGAAAGGAGCTGGCATCTCACTCTCTTTGAATCTTCTTTATCATGCTAAGAGGAGCAGGAAAAAGTAAAAAATTTCAGAATTGCACCTTGCAATGCGGAGAAATTACTGTTTGTGCATTTACAATATTCAATGATTTTTGCCATTGAAAAACGTCCAGAAATGATTGAAGCTACTGACTGAATGAAAGGAGCTGGCATCTCACTCTCTTTGAATCTTCTTTATCATGCTAAGAGGAGCAGGAAAAAGCAAAAAATTTCAGAATTGCACCTTGCAATGCGGAGAAATTACTGTTTGTGCATTTACAATATTCATTGATTTTTGCCATTGAAAAACATCATGTTATTCATATACCAGGAATGTTTGAAGCTACTGACTGAATGAAAGGAGCTGGCATCTCACTCTCTTTGAATCTTCTTTATCATGCTAAGAGGAGCAGGAAAAAGCAAAAAATTTCAGAATTGCACCTTGCAATGCGGAGAAATTACTGTTTGTGCATTTACAATATTCATTGATTTTTGCCATTGAAAAACGTCCAGAAATGATTGAAGCTACTGACTGAATGAAAGGAGCTGGCATCTCACTCTCTTTTAATCTTGTTTATCATGCTAAGAGGAGCAGGAAAAAGCAAAAAATTTCAGAATTGCACCTTGCAATGCGGAGAAATTACTGTTTGTGCATTTACAATATTCATTGATTTTTGCCATTGAAAAACGTCCAGAAATGATTGAAGCTACTGACTGAATGAAAGGAGCTGGCATCTCACTCTCTTTGAATCTTCTTTATCATGCTAAGAGGAGCAGGAAAAAGCAAAAAATTTCAGAATTGCACCTTGCAATGCGGAGAAATTACTGTTTGTGCATTTACAATATTCATTGATTTTTGCCATTGAAAAACATCATGTTATTCATATACCAGAAATGATTGAAGCTACTGACTGAATGAAAGGAGCTGGCATCTCACTCTCTTTGAATCTTCTTTATCATGCTAAGAGGAGCAGGAAAAAGTAAAAAATTTCAGAATTGCACCTTGCAATGCGGAGAAATTACTGTTTGTGCATTTACAATATTCAATGATTTTTGCCATTGAAAAACGTCCAGAAATGATTGAAGCTACTGACTGAATGAAAGGAGCTGGCATCTCACTCTCTTTGAATCTTCTTTATCATGCTAAGAGGAGCAGGATAAAGCAAAAAATTTCAGAATTGCACCTTGCAATGCGGAGAAATTACTGTTTGTGCATTTACAATATTCATTGATTTTTGCCATTGAAAAACATCATTTTATTCATATACCAGAAATGTTTGAAGCTACTGACTGAATGAAAGGAGCTGGCATCTCACTCTCCTTGAATCTTCTTTATCATGCTAAGAGGAGCAGGAAAAAGCAAAAAATTTCAGAATTGCACCTTGCAATGCGGAGAAATTACTGTTTGTGCATTTACAATATTCATTGATTTTTGCCATTGAAAAACATCATGTTATTCATATACCAGAAATGTTTGAAGCTACTGACTGAATGAAAGGAGCTGGCATCTCACTCTCTTTGAATCTTCTTTATCATGCTAAGAGGAGCAGGAAAAAGCAAAAAATTTCAGAATTGCACCTTGCAATGCGGAGAAATTACTGTTTGTGCATTTACAATATTCATTGATTTTTGCCATTGAAAAACATCACGTTATTCATATACCAGAAATGATTGAAGCTACTGACTGAATGAAAGGAGCTGGCATCTCACTCTCTTTGAATCTTCTTTATCATGCTAAGAGGAGCAGGAAAAAGCAAAAAATTTCAGAGTTGCACCTTGCAATGCGGAGAAATTACTGTTTGTGCATTTACAATATTCATTGATTTTTGCAATTGAAAAACGTCCAGAAATGATTGAAGCTACTGACTGAATGAAAGGAGCTGGCATCTCACTCTCTTTGAATCTTCTTTATCATGCTAAGAGGAGCAGGAAAAAG
>NW_027367057.1:0-62436 GCF_046119375.1 Phyllobates terribilis | reverse complement strand
CCTTTCATTCAGTCAGTAGCTTCAAACATTTCTGGTATATGAAAAACATGTTTTTCAATGGCAAAAATCAATGAATATTGTAAATGCACAAACAGTAATATCTCCACATTGCACGGTGCAATTCTGAAATTTTTTGCTTTTTCCTGTTAATCCTAGCATGATAAAGAAGATTCAAAGAGAGTGAGATGCCAGCTCCTTTCATTCAGTCAGTAGCTTCAAACATTTCTGGTATATGAAAAACATGTTTTTCAATGGCAAAAATCAATGAATATTGTAAATGCACAAACAGTAATATCTCCACATTGCACAGTGCAATTCTGAAATTTTTAGCTTTTTCCTGTTAATCCTAGCATGATAAAGAAGATTCAAAGAGAGTGAGATGCCAGCTCCTTTCATTCAGTCAGTAGCTTCAAACATTTCTGGTATATGAAAAACATGTTTTTCAATGGCAAAAATCAATGAATATTGTAAATGCACAAACAGTAATATCTCCACATTGCAAGGTGCAATTCTGAAATTTTTTGCTTTTTCCTGCTAATCCTAGCATGATAAAGAAGATTCAAAGAGAGTGAGATGCCAGCTCCTTTCATTCAGTCAGAAGCTTCAAACATTTCTGGTATATGAAAAACATGTTTTTCAATGGCAAAAATCAATGAATATTGTAAATGCACAAACAGTAATATCTCCACATTGCACGGTGCAATTCTGAAATTTTTAGCTTTTTCCTGTTAATCCTAGCATGATAAAGAAGATTCAAAGAGAGTGAGATGCCAGCTCCTTTCATTCAGTCAGTAGCTTCAAACATTTCTGGTATATGAAAAACATGTTTTTCAATGGCAAAAATCAATGAATATTGTAAATGCACAAACAGTAATATCTCCACATTGCAAGGTGCAATTCTGAAATTTTTTGCTTTTTCCTGCTAATCCTAGCATGATAAAGAAGATTCAAAGAGAGTGAGATGCCAGCTCCTTTCATTCAGTCAGTAGCTTCAAACATTTCTGGTATATGAAAAACATGTTTTTCAATGGCAAAAATCAATGAATATTGTAAATGCACAAACAGTAATATCTCCACATTGCACGGTGCAATTCTGAAATTTTTTGCTTTTTCCTGTTAATCCTAGCATGATAAAGAAGATTCAAAGAGAGTGAGATGCCAGCTCCTTTCATTCAGTCAGTAGCTTCAAACATTTCTGGTATATGAAAAACATGTTTTTCAATGGCAAAAATCAATGAATATTGTAAATGCACAAACAGTAATATCTCCACATTGCACAGTGCAATTCTGAAATTTTTAGCTTTTTCCTGTTAATCCTAGCATGATAAAGAAGATTCAAAGAGAGTGAGATGCCAGCTCCTTTCATTCAGTCAGTAGCTTCAAACATTTCTGGTATATGAAAAACATGTTTTTCAATGGCAAAAATCAATGAATATTGTAAATGCACAAACAGTAATATCTCCACATTGCAAGGTGCAATTCTGAAATTTTTTGCTTTTTCCTGCTAATCCTAGCATGATAAAGAAGATTCAAAGAGAGTGAGATGCCAGCTCCTTTCATTCAGTCAGAAGCTTCAAACATTTCTGGTATATGAAAAACATGTTTTTCAATGGCAAAAATCAATGAATATTGTAAATGCACAAACAGTAATATCTCCACATTGCACGGTGCAATTCTGAAATTTTTAGCTTTTTCCTGTTAATCCTAGCATGATAAAGAAGATTCAAAGAGAGTGAGATGCCAGCTCCTTTCATTCAGTCAGTAGCTTCAAACATTTCTGGTATATGAAAAACATGTTTTTCAATGGCAAAAATCAATGAATATTGTAAATGCACAAACAGTAATATCTCCACATTGCAAGGTGCAATTCTGAAATTTTTTGCTTTTTCCTGCTAATCCTAGCATGATAAAGAAGATTCAAAGAGAGTGAGATGCCAGCTCCTTTCATTCAGTCAGTAGCTTCAAACATTTCTGGTATATGAAAAACATGTTTTTCAATGGCAAAAATCAATGAATATTGTAAATGCACAAACAGTAATATCTCCACATTGCACGGTGCAATTCTGAAATTTTTAGCTTTTTCCTGTTAATCCTAGCATGATAAAGAAGATTCAAAGAGAGTGAGATGCCAGCTCCTTTCATTCAGTCAGTAGCTTCAAACATTTCTGGTATATGAAAAACATGTTTTTCAATGGCAAAAATCAATGAATATTGTAAATGCACAAACAGTAATATCTCCACATTGCAAGGTGCAATTCTGAAATTTTTTGCTTTTTCCTGTTAATCCTAGCATGATAAAGAAGATTCAAAGAGAGTGAGATGCCAGCTCCTTTCATTCAGTCAGTAGCTTCAAACATTTCTGGTATATGAAAAACATGTTTTTCAATGGCAAAAATCAATGAATATTGTAAATGCACAAACAGTAATATCTCCACATTGCAAGGTGCAATTCTGAAATTTTTTGCTTTTTCCTGCTAATCCTAGCATGATAAAGAAGATTCAAAGAGAGTGAGATGCCAGCTCCTTTCATTCAGTCAGTAGCTTCAAACATTTCTGGTATATGAAAAACATGTTTTTCAATGGCAAAAATCAATGAATATTGTAAATGCACAAACAGTAATATCTCCACATTGCAAGGTGCAATTCTGAAATTTTTTGCTTTTTCCTGCTAATCCTAGCATGATAAAGAAGATTCAAAGAGAGTGAGATGCCAGCTCCTTTCATTCAGTCAGTAGCTTCAAACATTTCTGGTATATGAAAAACATGTTTTTCAATGGCAAAAATCAATGAATATTGTAAATGCACAAACAGTAATATCTCCACATTGCAAGGTGCAATTCTGAAATTTTTTGCTTTTTCCTGCTAATCTAGCATGATAAAGAAGATTCAAAGAGAGTGAGATGCAAGCTCCTTTCATTCAGTCAGTAGCTTCAAACATTTCTGGTATATGAAAAACATGTTTTTCAATGGCAAAAATCAATGAATATTGTAAATGCACAAACAGTAATATCTCCACATTGCAAGGTGCAATTCTGAAATTTTTTGCTTTTTCCTGCTAATCCTAGCATGATAAAGAAGATTCAAAGAGAGTGAGATGCCAGCTCCTTTCATTCAGTCAGTAGCTTCAAACATTTCTGGTATATGAAAAACATGTTTTTCAATGGCAAAAATCAATGAATATTGTAAATGCACAAACAGTAATATCTCCACATTGCACGGTGCAATTCTGAAATTTTTTGCTTTTTCCTGTTAATCCTAGCATGATAAAGAAGATTCAAAGAGAGTGAGATGCCAGCTCCTTTCATTCAGTCAGTAGCTTCAAACATTTCTGGTATATGAAAAACATGTTTTTCAATGGCAAAAATCAATGAATATTGTAAATGCACAAACAGTAATATCTCCACATTGCACAGGTGCAATTCTGAAATTTTTAGCTTTTTCCTGTTAATCCTAGCATGATAAAGAAGATTCAAAGAGAGTGAGATGCCAGCTCCTTTCATTCAGTCAGTAGCTTCAAACATTTCTGGTATATGAAAAACATGTTTTTCAATGGCAAAAATCAATGAATATTGTAAATGCACAAACAGTAATATCTCCACATTGCAAGGTGCAATTCTGAAATTTTTTGCTTTTTCCTGCTAATCCTAGCATGATAAAGAAGATTCAAAGAGAGTGAGATGCCAGCTCCTTTCATTCAGTCAGAAGCTTCAAACATTTCTGGTATATGAAAAACATGTTTTTCAATGGCAAAAATCAATGAATATTGTAAATGCACAAACAGTAATATCTCCACATTGCACGGTGCAATTCTGAAATTTTTAGCTTTTTCCTGTTAATCCTAGCATGATAAAGAAGATTCAAAGAGAGTGAGATGCCAGCTCCTTTCATTCAGTCAGTAGCTTCAAACATTTCTGGTATATGAAAAACATGTTTTTCAATGGCAAAAATCAATGAATATTGTAAATGCACAAACAGTAATATCTCCACATTGCAAGGTGCAATTCTGAAATTTTTTGCTTTTTCCTGCTAATCCTAGCATGATAAAGAAGATTCAAAGAGAGTGAGATGCCAGCTCCTTTCATTCAGTCAGTAGCTTCAAACATTTCTGGTATATGAAAAACATGTTTTTCAATGGCAAAAATCAATGAATATTGTAAATGCACAAACAGTAATATCTCCACATTGCACGGTGCAATTCTGAAATTTTTAGCTTTTTCCTGTTAATCCTAGCATGATAAAGAAGATTCAAAGAGAGTGAGATGCCAGCTCCTTTCATTCAGTCAGTAGCTTCAAACATTTCTGGTATATGAAAAACATGTTTTTCAATGGCAAAAATCAATGAATATTGTAAATGCACAAACAGTAATATCTCCACATTGCAAGGTGCAATTCTGAAATTTTTTGCTTTTTCCTGTTAATCCTAGCATGATAAAGAAGATTCAAAGAGAGTGAGATGCCAGCTCCTTTCATTCAGTCAGTAGCTTCAAACATTTCTGGTATATGAAAAACATGTTTTTCAATGGCAAAAATCAATGAATATTGTAAATGCACAAACAGTAATATCTCCACATTGCAAGGTGCAATTCTGAAATTTTTTGCTTTTTCCTGCTAATCCTAGCATGATAAAGAAGATTCAAAGAGAGTGAGATGCCAGCTCCTTTCATTCAGTCAGTAGCTTCAAACATTTCTGGTATATGAAAAACATGTTTTTCAATGGCAAAAATCAATGAATATTGTAAATGCACAAACAGTAATATCTCCACATTGCAAGGTGCAATTCTGAAATTTTTTGCTTTTTCCTGCTAATCCTAGCATGATAAAGAAGATTCAAAGAGAGTGAGATGCCAGCTCCTTTCATTCAGTCAGTAGCTTCAAACATTTCTGGTATATGAAAAACATGTTTTTCAATGGCAAAAATCAATGAATATTGTAAATGCACAAACAGTAATATCTCCACATTGCAAGGTGCAATTCTGAAATTTTTTGCTTTTTCCTGCTAATCCTAGCATGATAAAGAAGATTCAAAGAGAGTGAGATGCCAGCTCCTTTCATTCAGTCAGTAGCTTCAAACATTTCTGGTATATGAAAAACATGTTTTTCAATGGCAAAAATCAATGAATATTGTAAATGCACAAACAGTAATATCTCCACATTGCAAGGTGCAATTCTGAAATTTTTTGCTTTTTCCTGCTAATCCTAGCATGATAAAGAAGATTCAAAGAGAGTGAGATGCCAGCTCCTTTCATTCAGTCAGTAGCTTCAAACATTTCTGGTATATGAAAAACATGTTTTTCAATGGCAAAAATCAATGAATATTGTAAATGCACAAACAGTAATATCTCCACATTGCACGGTGCAATTCTGAAATTTTTTGCTTTTTCCTGTTAATCCTAGCATGATAAAGAAGATTCAAAGAGAGTGAGATGCCAGCTCCTTTCATTCAGTCAGTAGCTTCAAACATTTCTGGTATATGAAAAACATGTTTTTCAATGGCAAAAATCAATGAATATTGTAAATGCACAAACAGTAATATCTCCACATTGCAAGGTGCAATTCTGAAATTTTTTGCTTTTTCCTGCTAATCCTAGCATGATAAAGAAGATTCAAAGAGAGTGAGATGCCAGCTCCTTTCATTCAGTCAGTAGCTTCAAACATTTCTGGTATATGAAAAACATGTTTTTCAATGGCAAAAATCAATGAATATTGTAAATGCACAAACAGTAATATCTCCACATTGCACGGTGCAATTCTGAAATTTTTAGCTTTTTCCTGTTAATCCTAGCATGATAAAGAAGATTCAAAGAGAGTGAGATGCCAGCTCCTTTCATTCAGTCAGTAGCTTCAAACATTTCTGGTATATGAAAAACATGTTTTTCAATGGCAAAAATCAATGAATATTGTAAATGCACAAACAGTAATATCTCCACATTGCAAGGTGCAATTCTGAAATTTTTTGCTTTTTCCTGTTAATCCTAGCATGATAAAGAAGATTCAAAGAGAGTGAGATGCCAGCTCCTTTCATTCAGTCAGTAGCTTCAAACATTTCTGGTATATGAAAAACATGTTTTTCAATGGCAAAAATCAATGAATATTGTAAATGCACAAACAGTAATATCTCCACATTGCAAGGTGCAATTCTGAAATTTTTTGCTTTTTCCTGCTAATCCTAGCATGATAAAGAAGATTCAAAGAGAGTGAGATGCCAGCTCCTTTCATTCAGTCAGTAGCTTCAAACATTTCTGGTATATGAAAAACATGTTTTTCAATGGCAAAAATCAATGAATATTGTAAATGCACAAACAGTAATATCTCCACATTGCAAGGTGCAATTCTGAAATTTTTTGCTTTTTCCTGCTAATCCTAGCATGATAAAGAAGATTCAAAGAGAGTGAGATGCCAGCTCCTTTCATTCAGTCAGTAGCTTCAAACATTTCTGGTATATGAAAAACATGTTTTTCAATGGCAAAAATCAATGAATATTGTAAATGCACAAACAGTAATATCTCCACATTGCACGGTGCAATTCTGAAATTTTTTGCTTTTTCCTGTTAATCCTAGCATGATAAAGAAGATTCAAAGAGAGTGAGATGCCAGCTCCTTTCATTCAGTCAGTAGCTTCAAACATTTCTGGTATATGAAAAACATGTTTTTCAATGGCAAAAATCAATGAATATTGTAAATGCACAAACAGTAATATCTCCACATTGCACAGTGCAATTCTGAAATTTTTAGCTTTTTCCTGTTAATCCTAGCATGATAAAGAAGATTCAAAGAGAGTGAGATGCCAGCTCCTTTCATTCAGTCAGTAGCTTCAAACATTTCTGGTATATGAAAAACATGTTTTTCAATGGCAAAAATCAATGAATATTGTAAATGCACAAACAGTAATATCTCCACATTGCAAGGTGCAATTCTGAAATTTTTTGCTTTTTCCTGCTAATCCTAGCATGATAAAGAAGATTCAAAGAGAGTGAGATGCCAGCTCCTTTCATTCAGTCAGAAGCTTCAAACATTTCTGGTATATGAAAAACATGTTTTTCAATGGCAAAAATCAATGAATATTGTAAATGCACAAACAGTAATATCTCCACATTGCACGGTGCAATTCTGAAATTTTTAGCTTTTTCCTGTTAATCCTAGCATGATAAAGAAGATTCAAAGAGAGTGAGATGCCAGCTCCTTTCATTCAGTCAGTAGCTTCAAACATTTCTGGTATATGAAAAACATGTTTTTCAATGGCAAAAATCAATGAATATTGTAAATGCACAAACAGTAATATCTCCACATTGCAAGGTGCAATTCTGAAATTTTTTGCTTTTTCCTGCTAATCCTAGCATGATAAAGAAGATTCAAAGAGAGTGAGATGCCAGCTCCTTTCATTCAGTCAGTAGCTTCAAACATTTCTGGTATATGAAAAACATGTTTTTCAATGGCAAAAATCAATGAATATTGTAAATGCACAAACAGTAATATCTCCACATTGCACGGTGCAATTCTGAAATTTTTAGCTTTTTCCTGTTAATCCTAGCATGATAAAGAAGATTCAAAGAGAGTGAGATGCCAGCTCCTTTCATTCAGTCAGTAGCTTCAAACATTTCTGGTATATGAAAAACATGTTTTTCAATGGCAAAAATCAATGAATATTGTAAATGCACAAACAGTAATATCTCCACATTGCAAGGTGCAATTCTGAAATTTTTTGCTTTTTCCTGTTAATCCTAGCATGATAAAGAAGATTCAAAGAGAGTGAGATGCCAGCTCCTTTCATTCAGTCAGTAGCTTCAAACATTTCTGGTATATGAAAAACATGTTTTTCAATGGCAAAAATCAATGAATATTGTAAATGCACAAACAGTAATATCTCCACATTGCAAGGTGCAATTCTGAAATTTTTTGCTTTTTCCTGCTAATCCTAGCATGATAAAGAAGATTCAAAGAGAGTGAGATGCCAGCTCCTTTCATTCAGTCAGTAGCTTCAAACATTTCTGGTATATGAAAAACATGTTTTTCAATGGCAAAAATCAATGAATATTGTAAATGCACAAACAGTAATATCTCCACATTGCAAGGTGCAATTCTGAAATTTTTTGCTTTTTCCTGCTAATCCTAGCATGATAAAGAAGATTCAAAGAGAGTGAGATGCCAGCTCCTTTCATTCAGTCAGTAGCTTCAAACATTTCTGGTATATGAAAAACATGTTTTTCAATGGCAAAAATCAATGAATATTGTAAATGCACAAACAGTAATATCTCCACATTGCAAGGTGCAATTCTGAAATTTTTTGCTTTTTCCTGCTAATCTAGCATGATAAAGAAGATTCAAAGAGAGTGAGATGCCAGCTCCTTTCATTCAGTCAGTAGCTTCAAACATTTCTGGTATATGAAAAACATGTTTTTCAATGGCAAAAATCAATGAATATTGTAAATGCACAAACAGTAATATCTCCACATTGCAAGGTGCAATTCTGAAATTTTTTGCTTTTTCCTGCTAATCCTAGCATGATAAAGAAGATTCAAAGAGAGTGAGATGCCAGCTCCTTTCATTCAGTCAGTAGCTTCAAACATTTCTGGTATATGAAAAACATGTTTTTCAATGGCAAAAATCAATGAATATTGTAAATGCACAAACAGTAATATCTCCACATTGCACGGTGCAATTCTGAAATTTTTTGCTTTTTCCTGTTAATCCTAGCATGATAAAGAAGATTCAAAGAGAGTGAGATGCCAGCTCCTTTCATTCAGTCAGTAGCTTCAAACATTTCTGGTATATGAAAAACATGTTTTTCAATGGCAAAAATCAATGAATATTGTAAATGCACAAACAGTAATATCTCCACATTGCACAGTGCAATTCTGAAATTTTTAGCTTTTTCCTGTTAATCCTAGCATGATAAAGAAGATTCAAAGAGAGTGAGATGCCAGCTCCTTTCATTCAGTCAGTAGCTTCAAACATTTCTGGTATATGAAAAACATGTTTTTCAATGGCAAAAATCAATGAATATTGTAAATGCACAAACAGTAATATCTCCACATTGCAAGGTGCAATTCTGAAATTTTTTGCTTTTTCCTGCTAATCCTAGCATGATAAAGAAGATTCAAAGAGAGTGAGATGCCATCTCCTTTCATTCAGTCAGAAGCTTCAAACATTTCTGGTATATGAAAAACATGTTTTTCAATGGCAAAAATCAATGAATATTGTAAATGCACAAACAGTAATATCTCCACATTGCACGGTGCAATTCTGAAATTTTTAGCTTTTTCCTGTTAATCCTAGCATGATAAAGAAGATTCAAAGAGAGTGAGATGCCAGCTCCTTTCATTCAGTCAGTAGCTTCAAACATTTCTGGTATATGAAAAACATGTTTTTCAATGGCAAAAATCAATGAATATTGTAAATGCACAAACAGTAATATCTCCACATTGCAAGGTGCAATTCTGAAATTTTTTGCTTTTTCCTGCTAATCCTAGCATGATAAAGAAGATTCAAAGAGAGTGAGATGCCAGCTCCTTTCATTCAGTCAGTAGCTTCAAACATTTCTGGTATATGAAAAACATGTTTTTCAATGGCAAAAATCAATGAATATTGTAAATGCACAAACAGTAATATCTCCACATTGCAAGGTGCAATTCTGAAATTTTTTGCTTTTTCCTGTTAATCCTAGCATGATAAAGAAGATTCAAAGAGAGTGAGATGCCAGCTCCTTTCATTCAGTCAGTAGCTTCAAACATTTCTGGTATATGAAAAACATGTTTTTCAATGGCAAAAATCAATGAATATTGTAAATGCACAAACAGTAATATCTCCACATTGCACGGTGCAATTCTGAAATTTTTAGCTTTTTCCTGTTAATCCTAGCATGATAAAGAAGATTCAAAGAGAGTGAGATGCCAGCTCCTTTCATTCAGTCAGTAGCTTCAAACATTTCTGGTATATGAAAAACATGTTTTTCAATGGCAAAAATCAATGAATATTGTAAATGCACAAACAGTAATATCTCCACATTGCAAGGTGCAATTCTGAAATTTTTTGCTTTTTCCTGCTAATCCTAGCATGATAAAGAAGATTCAAAGAGAGTGAGATGCCAGCTCCTTTCATTCAGTCAGTAGCTTCAAACATTTCTGGTATATGAAAAACATGTTTTTCAATGGCAAAAATCAATGAATATTGTAAATGCACAAACAGTAATATCTCCACATTGCAAGGTGCAATTCTGAAATTTTTTGCTTTTTCCTGCTAATCCTAGCATGATAAAGAAGATTCAAAGAGAGTGAGATGCCAGCTCCTTTCATTCAGTCAGTAGCTTCAAACATTTCTGGTATATGAAAAACATGTTTTTCAATGGCAAAAATCAATGAATATTGTAAATGCACAAACAGTAATATCTCCACATTGCACGGTGCAATTCTGAAATTTTTAGCTTTTTCCTGTTAATCCTAGCATGATAAAGAAGATTCAAAGAGAGTGAGATGCCAGCTCCTTTCATTCAGTCAGTAGCTTCAAACATTTCTGGTATATGAAAAACATGTTTTTCAATGGCAAAAATCAATGAATATTGTAAATGCACAAACAGTAATATCTCCACATTGCAAGGTGCAATTCTGAAATTTTTTGCTTTTTCCTGCTAATCCTAGCATGATAAAGAAGATTCAAAGAGAGTGAGATGCCAGCTCCTTTCATTCAGTCAGTAGCTTCAAACATTTCTGGTATATGAAAAACATGTTTTTCAATGGCAAAAATCAATGAATATTGTAAATGCACAAACAGTAATATCTCCACATTGCACGGTGCAATTCTGAAATTTTTTGCTTTTTCCTGTTAATCCTAGCATGATAAAGAAGATTCAAAGAGAGTGAGATGCCAGCTCCTTTCATTCAGTCAGTAGCTTCAAACATTTCTGGTATATGAAAAATGTTTTTCAATGGCAAAAATCAATGAATATTGTAAATGCACAAACAGTAATATCTCCACATTGCACAGTGCAATTCTGAAATTTTTAGCTTTTTCCTGTTAATCCTAGCATGATAAAGAAGATTCAAAGAGCGTGAGATGCCAGCTCCTTTCATTCAGTCAGTAGCTTCAAACATTTCTGGTATATGAAAAACATGTTTTTCAATGGCAAAAATCAATGAATATTGTAAATGCACAAACAGTAATATCTCCACATTGCAAGGTGCAATTCTGAAATTTTTTGCTTTTTCCTGCTAATCCTAGCATTATAAAGAAGATTCAAAGAGAGTGAGATGCCAGCTCCTTTCATTCAGTCAGAAGCTTCAAACATTTCTGGTATATGAAAAACATGTTTTTCAATGGCAAAAATCAATGAATATTGTAAATGCACAAACAGTAATATCTCCACATTGCACGGTGCAATTCTGAAATTTTTAGCTTTTTCCTGTTAATCCTAGCATGATAAAGAAGATTCAAAGAGAGTGAGATGCCAGCTCCTTTCATTCAGTCAGTAGCTTCAAACATTTCTGGTATATGAAAAACATGTTTTTCAATGGCAAAAATCAATGAATATTGTAAATGCACAAACAGTAATATCTCCACATTGCAAGGTGCAATTCTGAAATTTTTTGCTTTTTCCTGTTAATCCTAGCATGATAAAGAAGATTCAAAGAGAGTGAGATGCCAGCTCCTTTCATTCAGTCAGTAGCTTCAAACATTTCTGGTATATGAAAAACATGTTTTTCAATGGCAAAAATCAATGAATATTGTAAATGCACAAACAGTAATATCTCCACATTGCAAGGTGCAATTCTGAAATTTTTTGCTTTTTCCTGCTAATCCTAGCATGATAAAGAAGATTCAAAGAGAGTGAGATGCCAGCTCCTTTCATTCAGTCAGTAGCTTCAAACATTTCTGGTATATGAAAAACATGTTTTTCAATGGCAAAAATCAATGAATATTGTAAATGCACAAACAGTAATATCTCCACATTGCAAGGTGCAATTCTGAAATTTTTTGCTTTTTCCTGCTAATCCTAGCATGATAAAGAAGATTCAAAGAGAGTGAGATGCCAGCTCCTTTCATTCAGTCAGTAGCTTCAAACATTTCTGCTATATGAAAAACATGTTTTTCAATGGCAAAAATCAATGAATATTGTAAATGCACAAACAGTAATATCTCCACATTGCAAGGTGCAATTCTGAAATTTTTTGCTTTTTCCTGCTAATCCTAGCATGATAAAGAAGATTCAAAGAGAGTGAGATGCCAGCTCCTTTCATTCAGTCAGTAGCTTCAAACATTTCTGGTATATGAAAAACATGTTTTTCAATGGCAAAAATCAATGAATATTGTAAATGCACAAACAGTAATATCTCCACATTGCACGGTGCAATTCTGAAATTTTTAGCTTTTTCCTGTTAATCCTAGCATGATAAAGAAGATTCAAAGAGAGTCAGATGCCAGCTCCTTTCATTCAGTCAGTAGCTTCAAACATTTCTGGTATATGAAAAACATGTTTTTCAATGGCAAAAATCAATGAATATTGTAAATGCACAAACAGTAATATCTCCACATTGCAAGGTGCAATTCTGAAATTTTTTGCTTTTTCCTGCTAATCCTAGCATGATAAAGAAGATTCAAAGAGAGTGAGATGCCAGCTCCTTTCATTCAGTCAGTAGCTTCAAACATTTCTGGTATATGAAAAACATGTTTTTCAATGGCAAAAATCAATGAATATTGTAAATGCACAAACAGTAATATCTCCACATTGCATGGTGCAATTCTGAAATTTTTAGCTTTTTCCTGTTAATCCTAGCATGATAAAGATTCAAAGAGAGTGAGATGCCAGCTCCTTTCATTCAGTCAGTAGCTTCAAACATTTCTGGTATATGAAAAACATGTTTTTCAATGGCAAAAATCAATGAATATTGTAAATGCACAAACAGTAATATCTCCACATTGCAAGGTGCAATTCTGAAATTTTTAGCTTTTTCCTGCTAATCCTAGCATGATAAAGAAGATTCAAAGAGAGTGAGATGCCAGCTCCTTTCATTCAGTCAGTAGCTTCAAACATTTCTGGTATATGAAAAACATGTTTTTCAATGGCAAAAATCAATGAATATTGTAAATGCACAAACAGTAATATCTCCACATTGCACGGTGCAATTCTGAAATTTTTAGCTTTTTCCTGTTAATCCTAGCATGATAAAGAAGATTCAAAGAGAGTGAGATGCCAGCTCCTTTCATTCAGTCAGTAGCTTCAAACATTTCTGGTATATGAAAAACATGTTTTTCAATGGCAAAAATCAATGAATATTGTAAATGCACAAACAGTAATATCTCCACATTGCAAGGTGCAATTCTGAAATTTTTTGCTTTTTCCTGCTAATCCTAGCATGATAAAGAAGATTCAAAGAGAGTGAGATGCCAGCTCCTTTCATTCAGTCAGTAGCTTCAAACATTTCTGGTATATGAAAAACATGTTTTTCAATGGCAAAAATCAATGAATATTGTAAATGCACAAACAGTAATATCTCCACATTGCACGGTGCAATTCTGAAATTTTTAGCTTTTTCCTGTTAATCCTAGCATGATAAAGAAGATTCAAAGAGAGTGAGATGCCAGCTCCTTTCATTCAGTCAGTAGCTTCAAACATTTCTGGTATATTAAAAACATGTTTTTCAATGGCAAAAATCAATGAATATTGTAAATGCACAAACAGTAATATCTCCACATTGCAAGGTGCAATTCTGAAATTTTTTGCTTTTTCCTGTTAATCCTAGCATGATAAAGAAGATTCAAAGAGAGTGAGATGCCAGCTCCTTTCATTCAGTCAGTAGCTTCAAACATTTCTGGTATATGAAAAACATGTTTTTCAATGGCAAAAATCAATGAATATTGTAAATGCACAAACAGTAATATCTCCACATTGCAAGGTGCAATTCTGAAATTTTTTGCTTTTTCCTGCTAATCCTAGCATGATAAAGAAGATTCAAAGAGAGTGAGATGCCAGCTCCTTTCATTCAGTCAGTAGCTTCAAACATTTCTGGTATATGAAAAACATGTTTTTCAATGGCAAAAATCAATGAATATTGTAAATGCACAAACAGTAATATCTCCACATTGCACGGTGCAATTCTGAAATTTTTAGCTTTTTCCTGTTAATCCTAGCATGATAAAGAAGATTCAAAGAGAGTGAGATGCCAGCTCCTTTCATTCAGTCAGTAGCTTCAAACATTTCTGGTATATGAAAAACATGTTTTTCAATGGCAAAAATCAATGAATATTGTAAATGCACAAACAGTAATATCTCCACATTGCAAGGTGCAATTCTGAAATTTTTTGCTTTTTCCTGCTAATCTAGCATGATAAAGAAGATTCAAAGAGAGTGAGATGCCAGCTCCTTTCATTCAGTCAGTAGCTTCAAACATTTCTGGTATATGAAAAACATGTTTTTCAATGGCAAAAATCAATGAATATTGTAAATGCACAAACAGTAATATCTCCACATTGCAAGGTGCAATTCTGAAATTTTTTGCTTTTTCCTGCTAATCCTAGCATGATAAAGAAGATTCAAAGAGAGTGAGATGCCAGCTCCTTTCATTCAGTCAGTAGCTTCAAACATTTCTGGTATATGAAAAACATGTTTTTCAATGGCAAAAATCAATGAATATTGTAAATGCACAAACAGTAATATCTCCACATTGCACGGTGCAATTCTGAAATTTTTTGCTTTTTCCTGTTAATCCTAGCATGATAAAGAAGATTCAAAGAGAGTGAGATGCCAGCTCCTTTCATTCAGTCAGTAGCTTCAAACATTTCTGGTATATGAAAAACATGTTTTTCAATGGCAAAAATCAATGAATATTGTAAATGCACAAACAGTAATATCTCCACATTGCACAGTGCAATTCTGAAATTTTTAGCTTTTTCCTGTTAATCCTAGCATGATAAAGAAGATTCAAAGAGAGTGAGATGCCAGCTCCTTTCATTCAGTCAGTAGCTTCAAACATTTCTGGTATATGAAAAACATGTTTTTCAATGGCAAAAATCAATGAATATTGTAAATGCACAAACAGTAATATCTCCACATTGCAAGGTGCAATTCTGAAATTTTTTGCTTTTTCCTGCTAATCCTAGCATGATAAAGAAGATTCAAAGAGAGTGAGATGCCATCTCCTTTCATTCAGTCAGAAGCTTCAAACATTTCTGGTATATGAAAAACATGTTTTTCAATGGCAAAAATCAATGAATATTGTAAATGCACAAACAGTAATATCTCCACATTGCACGGTGCAATTCTGAAATTTTTAGCTTTTTCCTGTTAATCCTAGCATGATAAAGAAGATTCAAAGAGAGTGAGATGCCAGCTCCTTTCATTCAGTCAGTAGCTTCAAACATTTCTGGTATATGAAAAACATGTTTTTCAATGGCAAAAATCAATGAATATTGTAAATGCACAAACAGTAATATCTCCACATTGCAAGGTGCAATTCTGAAATTTTTTGCTTTTTCCTGCTAATCCTAGCATGATAAAGAAGATTCAAAGAGAGTGAGATGCCAGCTCCTTTCATTCAGTCAGTAGCTTCAAACATTTCTGGTATATGAAAAACATGTTTTTCAATGGCAAAAATCAATGAATATTGTAAATGCACAAACAGTAATATCTCCACATTGCAAGGTGCAATTCTGAAATTTTTTGCTTTTTCCTGTTAATCCTAGCATGATAAAGAAGATTCAAAGAGAGTGAGATGCCAGCTCCTTTCATTCAGTCAGTAGCTTCAAACATTTCTGGTATATGAAAAACATGTTTTTCAATGGCAAAAATCAATGAATATTGTAAATGCACAAACAGTAATATCTCCACATTGCACGGTGCAATTCTGAAATTTTTAGCTTTTTCCTGTTAATCCTAGCATGATAAAGAAGATTCAAAGAGAGTGAGATGCCAGCTCCTTTCATTCAGTCAGTAGCTTCAAACATTTCTGGTATATGAAAAACATGTTTTTCAATGGCAAAAATCAATGAATATTGTAAATGCACAAACAGTAATATCTCCACATTGCAAGGTGCAATTCTGAAATTTTTTGCTTTTTCCTGCTAATCCTAGCATGATAAAGAAGATTCAAAGAGAGTGAGATGCCAGCTCCTTTCATTCAGTCAGTAGCTTCAAACATTTCTGGTATATGAAAAACATGTTTTTCAATGGCAAAAATCAATGAATATTGTAAATGCACAAACAGTAATATCTCCACATTGCAAGGTGCAATTCTGAAATTTTTTGCTTTTTCCTGCTAATCCTAGCATGATAAAGAAGATTCAAAGAGAGTGAGATGCCAGCTCCTTTCATTCAGTCAGTAGCTTCAAACATTTCTGGTATATGAAAAACATGTTTTTCAATGGCAAAAATCAATGAATATTGTAAATGCACAAACAGTAATATCTCCACATTGCACGGTGCAATTCTGAAATTTTTAGCTTTTTCCTGTTAATCCTAGCATGATAAAGAAGATTCAAAGAGAGTGAGATGCCAGCTCCTTTCATTCAGTCAGTAGCTTCAAACATTTCTGGTATATGAAAAACATGTTTTTCAATGGCAAAAATCAATGAATATTGTAAATGCACAAACAGTAATATCTCCACATTGCAAGGTGCAATTCTGAAATTTTTTTGCTTTTTCCTGCTAATCCTAGCATGATAAAGAAGATTCAAAGAGAGTGAGATGCCAGCTCCTTTCATTCAGTCAGTAGCTTCAAACATTTCTGGTATATGAAAAACATGTTTTTCAATGGCAAAAATCAATGAATATTGTAAATGCACAAACAGTAATATCTCACATTGCACGGTGCAATTCTGAAATTTTTTGCTTTTTCCTGTTAATCCTAGCATGATAAAGAAGATTCAAAGAGAGTGAGATGCCAGCTCCTTTCATTCAGTCAGTAGCTTCAAACATTTCTGGTATATGAAAAATGTTTTTCAATGGCAAAAATCAATGAATATTGTAAATGCACAAACAGTAATATCTCCACATTGCACAGTGCAATTCTGAAATTTTTAGCTTTTTCCTGTTAATCCTAGCATGATAAAGAAGATTCAAAGAGCGTGAGATGCCAGCTCCTTTCATTCAGTCAGTAGCTTCAAACATTTCTGGTATATGAAAAACATGTTTTTCAATGGCAAAAATCAATGAATATTGTAAATGCACAAACAGTAATATCTCCACATTGCAAGGTGCAATTCTGAAATTTTTTGCTTTTTCCTGCTAATCCTAGCATTATAAAGAAGATTCAAAGAGAGTGAGATGCCAGCTCCTTTCATTCAGTCAGAAGCTTCAAACATTTCTGGTATATGAAAAACATGTTTTTCAATGGCAAAAATCAATGAATATTGTAAATGCACAAACAGTAATATCTCCACATTGCACGGTGCAATTCTGAAATTTTTAGCTTTTTCCTGTTAATCCTAGCATGATAAAGAAGATTCAAAGAGAGTGAGATGCCAGCTCCTTTCATTCAGTCAGTAGCTTCAAACATTTCTGGTATATGAAAAACATGTTTTTCAATGGCAAAAATCAATGAATATTGTAAATGCACAAACAGTAATATCTCCACATTGCAAGGTGCAATTCTGAAATTTTTTGCTTTTTCCTGTTAATCCTAGCATGATAAAGAAGATTCAAAGAGAGTGAGATGCCAGCTCCTTTCATTCAGTCAGTAGCTTCAAACATTTCTGGTATATGAAAAACATGTTTTTCAATGGCAAAAATCAATGAATATTGTAAATGCACAAACAGTAATATCTCCACATTGCAAGGTGCAATTCTGAAATTTTTTGCTTTTTCCTGCTAATCCTAGCATGATAAAGAAGATTCAAAGAGAGTGAGATGCCAGCTCCTTTCATTCAGTCAGTAGCTTCAAACATTTCTGGTATATGAAAAACATGTTTTTCAATGGCAAAAATCAATGAATATTGTAAATGCACAAACAGTAATATCTCCACATTGCAAGGTGCAATTCTGAAATTTTTTGCTTTTTCCTGCTAATCCTAGCATGATAAAGAAGATTCAAAGAGAGTGAGATGCCAGCTCCTTTCATTCAGTCAGTAGCTTCAAACATTTCTGGTATATGAAAAACATGTTTTTCAATGGCAAAAATCAATGAATATTGTAAATGCACAAACAGTAATATCTCCACATTGCAAGGTGCAATTCTGAAATTTTTTGCTTTTTCCTGCTAATCCTAGCATGATAAAGAAGATTCAAAGAGAGTGAGATGCCAGCTCCTTTCATTCAGTCAGTAGCTTCAAACATTTCTGGTATATGAAAAACATGTTTTTCAATGGCAAAAATCAATGAATATTGTAAATGCACAAACAGTAATATCTCCACATTGCACGGTGCAATTCTGAAATTTTTAGCTTTTTCCTGTTAATCCTAGCATGATAAAGAAGATTCAAAGAGAGTCAGATGCCAGCTCCTTTCATTCAGTCAGTAGCTTCAAACATTTCTGGTATATGAAAAACATGTTTTTCAATGGCAAAAATCAATGAATATTGTAAATGCACAAACAGTAATATCTCCACATTGCAAGGTGCAATTCTGAAATTTTTTGCTTTTTCCTGCTAATCCTAGCATGATAAAGAAGATTCAAAGAGAGTGAGATGCCAGCTCCTTTCATTCAGTCAGTAGCTTCAAACATTTCTGGTATATGAAAAACATGTTTTTCAATGGCAAAAATCAATGAATATTGTAAATGCACAAACAGTAATATCTCCACATTGCATGGTGCAATTCTGAAATTTTTAGCTTTTTCCTGTTAATCCTAGCATGATAAAGATTCAAAGAGAGTGAGATGCCAGCTCCTTTCATTCAGTCAGTAGCTTCAAACATTTCTGGTATATGAAAAACATGTTTTTCAATGGCAAAAATCAATGAATATTGTAAATGCACAAACAGTAATATCTCCACATTGCAAGGTGCAATTCTGAAATTTTTAGCTTTTTCCTGCTAATCCTAGCATGATAAAGAAGATTCAAAGAGAGTGAGATGCCAGCTCCTTTCATTCAGTCAGTAGCTTCAAACATTTCTGGTATATGAAAAACATGTTTTTCAATGGCAAAAATCAATGAATATTGTAAATGCACAAACAGTAATATCTCCACATTGCACGGTGCAATTCTGAAATTTTTAGCTTTTTCCTGTTAATCCTAGCATGATAAAGAAGATTCAAAGAGAGTGAGATGCCAGCTCCTTTCATTCAGTCAGTAGCTTCAAACATTTCTGGTATATGAAAAACATGTTTTTCAATGGCAAAAATCAATGAATATTGTAAATGCACAAACAGTAATATCTCCACATTGCAAGGTGCAATTCTGAAATTTTTTGCTTTTTCCTGCTAATCCTAGCATGATAAAGAAGATTC
Organism: Phyllobates terribilis; assembly: GCF_046119375.1. Lineage (NCBI taxonomy): Eukaryota > Metazoa > Chordata > Amphibia > Anura > Dendrobatidae > Phyllobates > Phyllobates terribilis. The sequence continues at coordinate 43,069 of NW_027367057.1, read as the reverse complement.
AAAGAGAGTGAGATGCCAGCTCCTTTCATTCAGTCAGTAGCTTCAAACATTTCTGGTATATGAAAAACATGTTTTTCAATGGCAAAAATCAATGAATATTGTAAATGCACAAACAGTAATATCTCCACATTGCACGGTGCAATTCTGAAATTTTTAGCTTTTTCCTGTTAATCCTAGCATGATAAAGAAGATTCAAAGAGAGTGAGATGCCAGCTCCTTTCATTCAGTCAGTAGCTTCAAACATTTCTGGTATATTAAAAACATGTTTTTCAATGGCAAAAATCAATGAATATTGTAAATGCACAAACAGTAATATCTCCACATTGCAAGGTGCAATTCTGAAATTTTTTGCTTTTTCCTGTTAATCCTAGCATGATAAAGAAGATTCAAAGAGAGTGAGATGCCAGCTCCTTTCATTCAGTCAGTAGCTTCAAACATTTCTGGTATATGAAAAACATGTTTTTCAATGGCAAAAATCAATGAATATTGTAAATGCACAAACAGTAATATCTCCACATTGCAAGGTGCAATTCTGAAATTTTTTGCTTTTTCCTGCTAATCCTAGCATGATAAAGAAGATTCAAAGAGAGTGAGATGCCAGCTCCTTTCATTCAGTCAGTAGCTTCAAACATTTCTGGTATATGAAAAACATGTTTTTCAATGGCAAAAATCAATGAATATTGTAAATGCACAAACAGTAATATCTCCACATTGCACGGTGCAATTCTGAAATTTTTAGCTTTTTCCTGTTAATCCTAGCATGATAAAGAAGATTCAAAGAGAGTGAGATGCCAGCTCCTTTCATTCAGTCAGTAGCTTCAAACATTTCTGGTATATGAAAAACATGTTTTTCAATGGCAAAAATCAATGAATATTGTAAATGCACAAACAGTAATATCTCCACATTGCAAGGTGCAATTCTGAAATTTTTTGCTTTTTCCTGCTAATCCTAGCATGATAAAGAAGATTCAAAGAGAGTGAGATGCCAGCTCCTTTCATTCAGTCAGTAGCTTCAAACATTTCTGGTATATGAAAAACATGTTTTTCAATGGCAAAAATCAATGAATATTGTAAATGCACAAACAGTAATATCTCCACATTGCACGGTGCAATTCTGAAATTTTTTGCTTTTTCCTGTTAATCCTAGCATGATAAAGAAGATTCAAAGAGAGTGAGATGCCAGCTCCTTTCATTCAGTCAGTAGCTTCAAACATTTCTGGTATATGAAAAACATGTTTTTCAATGGCAAAAATCAATGAATATTGTAAATGCACAAACAGTAATATCTCCACATTGCACAGTGCAATTCTGAAATTTTTAGCTTTTTCCTGTTAATCCTAGCATGATAAAGAAGATTCAAAGAGAGTGAGATGCCAGCTCCTTTCATTCAGTCAGTAGCTTCAAACATTTCTGGTATATGAAAAACATGTTTTTCAATGGCAAAAATCAATGAATATTGTAAATGCACAAACAGTAATATCTCCACATTGCAAGGTGCAATTCTGAAATTTTTTGCTTTTTCCTGCTAATCCTAGCATGATAAAGAAGATTCAAAGAGAGTGAGATGCCAGCTCCTTTCATTCAGTCAGTAGCTTCAAACATTTCTGGTATATGAAAAACATGTTTTTCAATGGCAAAAATCAATGAATATTGTAAATGCACAAACAGTAATATCTCCACATTGCAAGGTGCAATTCTGAAATTTTTTGCTTTTTCCTGCTAATCCTAGCATGATAAAGAAGATTCAAAGAGAGTGAGATGCCAGCTCCTTTCATTCAGTCAGTAGCTTCAAACATTTCTGGTATATGAAAAACATGTTTTTCAATGGCAAAAATCAATGAATATTGTAAATGCACAAACAGTAATATCTCCACATTGCAAGGTGCAATTCTGAAATGTTTTGCTTTTTCCTGCTAATCCTAGCATGATAAAGAAGATTCAAAGAGAGTGAGATGCCAGCTCCTTTCATTCAGTCAGTAGCTTCAAACATTTCTGGTATATGAAAAACATGTTTTTCAATGGCAAAAATCAATGAATATTGTAAATGCACAAACAGTAATATCTCCACATTGCACGGTGCAATTCTGAAATTTTTAGCTTTTTCCTGTTAATCCTAGCATGATAAAGAAGATTCAAAGAGAGTCAGATGCCAGCTCCTTTCATTCAGTCAGTAGCTTCAAACATTTCTGGTATATGAAAAACATGTTTTTCAATGGCAAAAATCAATGAATATTGTAAATGCACAAACAGTAATATCTCCACATTGCAAGGTGCAATTCTGAAATTTTTTGCTTTTTCCTGCTAATCCTAGCATGATAAAGAAGATTCAAAGAGAGTGAGATGCCAGCTCCTTTCATTCAGTCAGTAGCTTCAAACATTTCTGGTATATGAAAAACGTTTTTCAATGGCAAAAATCAATGAATATTGTAAATGCACAAACAGTAATATCTCCACATTGCATGGTGCAATTCTGAAATTTTTAGCTTTTTCCTGTTAATCCTAGCATGATAAAGATTCAAAGAGAGTGAGATGCCAGCTCCTTTCATTCAGTCAGTAGCTTCAAACATTTCTGGTATATGAAAAACATGTTTTTCAATGGCAAAAATCAATGAATATTGTAAATGCACAAACAGTAATATCTCCACATTGCAAGGTGCAATTCTGAAATTTTTAGCTTTTTCCTGCTAATCCTAGCATGATAAAGAAGATTCAAAGAGAGTGAGATGCCAGCTCCTTTCATTCAGTCAGTAGCTTCAAACATTTCTGGTATATGAAAAACATGTTTTTCAATGGCAAAAATCAATGAATATTGTAAATGCACAAACAGTAATATCTCCACATTGCACGGTGCAATTCTGAAATTTTTAGCTTTTTCCTGTTAATCCTAGCATGATAAAGAAGATTCAAAGAGAGTGAGATGCCAGCTCCTTTCATTCAGTCAGTAGCTTCAAACATTTCTGGTATATGAAAAACATGTTTTTCAATGGCAAAAATCAATGAATATTGTAAATGCACAAACAGTAATATCTCCACATTGCACGGTGCAATTCTGAAATTTTTAGCTTTTTCCTGTTAATCCTAGCATGATAAAGAAGATTCAAAGAGAGTGAGATGCCAGCTCCTTTCATTCAGTCAGTAGCTTCAAACATTTCTGGTATATGAAAAACATGTTTTTCAATGGCAAAAATCAATGAATATTGTAAATGCACAAACAGTAATATCTCCACATTGCAAGGTGCAATTCTGAAATTTTTTGCTTTTTCCTGCTAATCCTAGCATGATAAAGAAGATTCAAAGAGAGTGAGATGCCAGCTCCTTTCATTCAGTCAGTAGCTTCAAACATTTCTGGTATATGAAAAACATGTTTTTCAATGGCAAAAATCAATGAATATTGTAAATGCACAAACAGTAATATCTCCACATTGCACGGTGCAATTCTGAAATTTTTTGCTTTTTCCTGTTAATCCTAGCATGATAAAGAAGATTCAAAGAGAGTGAGATGCCAGCTCCTTTCATTCAATCAGTAGCTTCAAACATTTCTGGTATATGAAAAACATGTTTTTCAATGGCAAAAATCAATGAATATTGTAAATGCACAAACAGTAATATCTCCACATTGCACAGTGCAATTCTGAAATTTTTAGCTTTTTCCTGTTAATCCTAGCATGATAAAGAAGATTCAAAGAGAGTGAGATGCCAGCTCCTTTCATTCAGTCAGTAGCTTCAAACATTTCTGGTATATGAAAAACATGTTTTTCAATGGCAAAAATCAATGAATATTGTAAATGCACAAACAGTAATATCTCCACATTGCAAGGTGCAATTCTGAAATTTTTTGCTTTTTCCTGCTAATCCTAGCATGATAAAGAAGATTCAAAGAGAGTGAGATGCCAGCTCCTTTCATTCAGTCAGTAGCTTCAAACATTTCTGGTATATGAAAAACATGTTTTTCAATGGCAAAAATCAATGAATATTGTAAATGCACAAACAGTAATATCTCCACATTGCAAGGTGCAATTCTGAAATTTTTTGCTTTTTCCTGCTAATCCTAGCATGATAAAGAAGATTCAAAGAGAGTGAGATCATGTCCCCACTTTGGAGGACTTAGTTGATAAGATGAATCTCCATAGAATATTTGAACTCAGATTTGCCCTTATTAACAATAATTTACTTAAATTTTCTAAGAAGTGGGATATTTGGTCCATTAAGTTCCCTCAATCATCTCATAATGCTGGAATATCTTAATAGGTGTTACATGTTTAGCTTATTAATATGTTTAATTTTGCTAATATGATAGTGGTGTGTGTTTAATTGTTCAAGTTATCTATTATCGTGTTTATTATTTGACGAACAAATTTCTCCCACCTTCCCTGATTATTCCATTTCCGTTTGTTCCCTTTCCCTTCCCCTTCCTTGGAATTACCCCTTCCCACGAATATTCTTATTTCACTACTTTATGCTACGATTGTTATTCCCCTGTTAAACTGTTTATTAAAAATAAAAAAAAAATATGGTAAAACAAAGAGAGTGAGATGCCAGCTCCTTTCATTCAGTCAGTAGCTTCAAACATTTCTGGTATATGAAAAACATGTTTTTCAATGGCAAAAATCAATGAATATTGTAAATGCACAAACAGTAATATCTCCACATTGCAAGGTGCAATTCTGAAATTTTTTGCTTTTTCCTGCTAATCCTAGCATGATAAAGAAGATTCAAAGAGAGTGAGATGCCAGCTCCTTTCATTCAGTCAGTAGCTTCAAACATTTCTGGTATATGAAAAACATGTTTTTCAATGGCAAAAATCAATGAATATTGTAAATGCACAAACAGTAATATCTCCACATTGCACGGTGCAATTCTGAAATTTTTAGCTTTTTCCTGTTAATCCTAGCATGATAAAGAAGATTCAAAGAGAGTCAGATGCCAGCTCCTTTCATTCAGTCAGTAGCTTCAAACATTTCTGGTATATGAAAAACATGTTTTTCAATGGCAAAAATCAATGAATATTGTAAATGCACAAACAGTAATATCTCCACATTGCAAGGTGCAATTCTGAAATTTTTTGCTTTTTCCTGCTAATCCTAGCATGATAAAGAAGATTCAAAGAGAGTGAGATGCCAGCTCCTTTCATTCAGTCAGTAGCTTCAAACATTTCTGGTATATGAAAAACGTTTTTCAATGGCAAAAATCAATGAATATTGTAAATGCACAAACAGTAATATCTCCACATTGCATGGTGCAATTCTGAAATTTTTAGCTTTTTCCTGTTAATCCTAGCATGATAAAGATTCAAAGAGAGTGAGATGCCAGCTCCTTTCATTCAGTCAGTAGCTTCAAACATTTCTGGTATATGAAAAACATGTTTTTCAATGGCAAAAATCAATGAATATTGTAAATGCACAAACAGTAATATCTCCACATTGCAAGGTGCAATTCTGAAATTTTTTGCTTTTTCCTGCTAATCCTAGCATGATAAAGAAGATTCAAAGAGAGTGAGATGCCAGCTCCTTTCATTCAGTCAGTAGCTTCAAACATTTCTGGTATATGAAAAACATGTTTTTCAATGGCAAAAATCAATGAATATTGTAAATGCACAAACAGTAATATCTCCACATTGCTCGGTGCAATTCTGAAATTTTTAGCTTTTTCCTGTTAATCCTAGCATGATAAAGAAGATTCAAAGAGAGTGAGATGCCAGCTCCTTTCATTCAGTCAGTAGCTTCAAACATTTCTGGTATATGAAAAACGTTTTTCAATGGCAAAAATCAATGAATATTGTAAATGCACAAACAGTAATATCTCCACATTGCAAGGTGCAATTCTGAAATTTTTTGCTTTTTCCTGCTAATCCTAGCATGATAAAGAAGATTCAAAGAGAGTGAGATGCCAGCTCCTTTCATTCAGTCAGTAGCTTCAAACATTTCTGGTATATGAAAAACATGTTTTTCAATGGCAAAAATCAATGAATATTGTAAATGCACAAACAGTAATATCTCCACATTGCACGGTGCAATTCTGAAATTTTTAGCTTTTTCCTGTTAATCCTAGCATGATAAAGAAGATTCAAAGAGAGTGAGATGCCAGCTCCTTTCATTCAGTCAGTAGCTTCAAACATTTCTGGTATATTAAAAACATGTTTTTCAATGGCAAAAATCAATGAATATTGTAAATGCACAAACAGTAATATCTCCACATTGCAAGGTGCAATTCTGAAATTTTTTGCTTTTTCCTGTTAATCCTAGCATGATAAAGAAGATTCAAAGAGAGTGAGATGCCAGCTCCTTTCATTCAGTCAGTAGCTTCAAACATTTCTGGTATATGAAAAACATGTTTTTCAATGGCAAAAATCAATGAATATTGTAAATGCACAAACAGTAATATCTCCACATTGCAAGGTGCAATTCTGAAATTTTTTGCTTTTTCCTGCTAATCCTAGCATGATAAAGAAGATTCAAAGAGAGTGAGATGCCAGCTCCTTTCATTCAGTCAGTAGCTTCAAACATTTCTGGTATATGAAAAACATGTTTTTCAATGGCAAAAATCAATGAATATTGTAAATGCACAAACAGTAATATCTCCACATTGCAAGGTGCAATTCTGAAATTTTTTGCTTTTTCCTGCTAATCCTAGCATGATAAAGAAGATTCAAAGAGAGTGAGATGCCAGCTCCTTTCATTCAGTCAGTAGCTTCAAACATTTCTGGTATATGAAAAACATGTTTTTCAATGGCAAAAATCAATGAATATTGTAAATGCACAAACAGTAATATCTCCACATTGCACGGTGCAATTCTGAAATTTTTTGCTTTTTCCTGTTAATCCTAGCATGATAAAGAAGATTCAAAGAGAGTGAGATGCCAGCTCCTTTCATTCAGTCAGTAGCTTCAAACATTTCTGGTATATGAAAAACATGTTTTTCAATGGCAAAAATCAATGAATATTGTAAATGCACAAACAGTAATATCTCCACATTGCACAGTGCAATTCTGAAATTTTTAGCTTTTTCCTGTTAATCCTAGCATGATAAAGAAGATTCAAAAGAGAGTGAGATGCCAGCTCCTTTCATTCAGTCAGTAGCTTCAAACATTTCTGGTATATGAAAAACATGTTTTTCAATGGCAAAAATCAATGAATATTGTAAATGCACAAACAGTAATATCTCCACATTGCAAGGTGCAATTCTGAAATTTTTTGCTTTTTCCTGCTAATCCTAGCATGATAAAGAAGATTCAAAGAGAGTGAGATGCCAGCTCCTTTCATTCAGTCAGAAGCTTCAAACATTTCTGGTATATGAAAAACATGTTTTTCAATGGCAAAAATCAATGAATATTGTAAATGCACAAACAGTAATATCTCCACATTGCACGGTGCAATTCTGAAATTTTTAGCTTTTTCCTGTTAATCCTAGCATGATAAAGAAGATTCAAAGAGAGTGAGATGCCAGCTCCTTTCATTCAGTCAGTAGCTTCAAACATTTCTGGTATATGAAAAACATGTTTTTCAATGGCAAAAATCAATGAATATTGTAAATGCACAAACAGTAATATCTCCACATTGCAAGGTGCAATTCTGAAATTTTTTGCTTTTTCCTGCTAATCCTAGCATGATAAAGAAGATTCAAAGAGAGTGAGATGCCAGCTCCTTTCATTCAGTCAGTAGCTTCAAACATTTCTGGTATATGAAAAACATGTTTTTCAATGGCAAAAATCAATGAATATTGTAAATGCACAAACAGTAATATCTCCACATTGCACGGTGCAATTCTGAAATTTTTAGCTTTTTCCTGTTAATCCTAGCATGATAAAGAAGATTCAAAGAGAGTGAGATGCCAGCTCCTTTCATTCAGTCAGTAGCTTCAAACATTTCTGGTATATGAAAAACATGTTTTTCAATGGCAAAAATCAATGAATATTGTAAATGCACAAACAGTAATATCTCCACATTGCAAGGTGCAATTCTGAAATTTTTTGCTTTTTCCTGTTAATCCTAGCATGATAAAGAAGATTCAAAGAGAGTGAGATGCCAGCTCCTTTCATTCAGTCAGTAGCTTCAAACATTTCTGGTATATGAAAAACATGTTTTTCAATGGCAAAAATCAATGAATATTGTAAATGCACAAACAGTAATATCTCCACATTGCAAGGTGCAATTCTGAAATTTTTTGCTTTTTCCTGCTAATCCTAGCATGATAAAGAAGATTCAAAGAGAGTGAGATGCCAGCTCCTTTCATTCAGTCAGTAGCTTCAAACATTTCTGGTATATGAAAAACATGTTTTTCAATGGCAAAAATCAATGAATATTGTAAATGCACAAACAGTAATATCTCCACATTGCAAGGTGCAATTCTGAAATTTTTTGTTTCCTGCTAATCCTAGCATGATAAAGAAGATTCAAAGAGAGTGAGATGCCAGCTCCTTTCATTCAGTCAGTAGCTTCAAACATTTCTGGTATATGAAAAACATGTTTTTCAATGGCAAAAATCAATGAATATTGTAAATGCACAAACAGTAATATCTCCACATTGCAAGGTGCAATTCTGAAATTTTTTGCTTTTTCCTGCTAATCCTAGCATGATAAAGAAGATTCAAAGAGAGTGAGATGCCAGCTCCTTTCATTCAGTCAGTAGCTTCAAACATTTCTGGTATATGAAAAACATGTTTTTCAATGGCAAAAATCAATGAATATTGTAAATGCACAAACAGTAATATCTCCACATTGCACGGTGCAATTCTGAAATTTTTAGCTTTTTCCTGTTAATCCTAGCATGATAAAGAAGATTCAAAGAGAGTCAGATGCCAGCTCCTTTCATTCAGTCAGTAGCTTCAAACATTTCTGGTATATGAAAAACATGTTTTTCAATGGCAAAAATCAATGAATATTGTAAATGCACAAACAGTAATATCTCCACATTGCAAGGTGCAATTCTGAAATTTTTTGCTTTTTCCTGCTAATCCTAGCATGATAAAGAAGATTCAAAGAGAGTGAGATGCCAGCTCCTTTCATTCAGTCAGTAGCTTCAAACATTTCTGGTATATGAAAAACATGTTTTTCAATGGCAAAAATCAATGAATATTGTAAATGCACAAACAGTAATATCTCCACATTGCATGGTGCAATTCTGAAATTTTTAGCTTTTTCCTGTTAATCCTAGCATGATAAAGATTCAAAGAGAGTGAGATGCCAGCTCCTTTCATTCAGTCAGTAGCTTCAAACATTTCTGGTATATGAAAAACATGTTTTTCAATGGCAAAAATCAATGAATATTGTAAATGCACAAACAGTAATATCTCCACATTGCAAGGTGCAATTCTGAAATTTTTTGCTTTTTCCTGCTAATCCTAGCATGATAAAGAAGATTCAAAGAGAGTGAGATGCCAGCTCCTTTCATTCAGTCAGTAGCTTCAAACATTTCTGGTATATGAAAAACATGTTTTTCAATGGCAAAAATCAATGAATATTGTAAATGCACAAACAGTAATATCTCCACATTGCACGGTGCAATTCTGAAATTTTTAGCTTTTTCCTGTTAATCCTAGCATGATAAAGAAGATTCAAAGAGAGTGAGATGCCAGCTCCTTTCATTCAGTCAGTAGCTTCAAACATTTCTGGTATATGAAAAACGTTTTTCAATGGCAAAAATCAATGAATATTGTAAATGCACAAACAGTAATATCTCCACATTGCAAGGTGCAATTCTGAAATTTTTTGCTTTTTCCTGCTAATCCTAGCATGATAAAGAAGATTCAAAGAGAGTGAGATGCCAGCTCCTTTCATTCAGTCAGTAGCTTCAAACATTTCTGGTATATGAAAAACATGTTTTTCAATGGCAAAAATCAATGAATATTGTAAATGCACAAACAGTAATATCTCCACATTGCACGGTGCAATTCTGAAATTTTTAGCTTTTTCCTGTTAATCCTAGCATGATAAAGAAGATTCAAAGAGAGTGAGATGCCAGCTCCTTTCATTCAGTCAGTAGCTTCAAACATTTCTGGTATATTAAAAACATGTTTTTCAATGGCAAAAATCAATGAATATTGTAAATGCACAAACAGTAATATCTCCACATTGCAAGGTGCAATTCTGAAATTTTTTGCTTTTTCCTGTTAATCCTAGCATGATAAAGAAGATTCAAAGAGAGTGAGATGCCAGCTCCTTTCATTCAGTCAGTAGCTTCAAACATTTCTGGTATATGAAAAACATGTTTTTCAATGGCAAAAATCAATGAATATTGTAAATGCACAAACAGTAATATCTCCACATTGCAAGGTGCAATTCTGAAATTTTTTGCTTTTTCCTGCTAATCCTAGCATGATAAAGAAGATTCAAAGAGAGTGAGATGCCAGCTCCTTTCATTCAGTCAGTAGCTTCAAACATTTCTGGTATATGAAAAACATGTTTTTCAATGGCAAAAATCAATGAATATTGTAAATGCACAAACAGTAATATCTCCACATTGCACGGTGCAATTCTGAAATTTTTTGCTTTTTCCTGTTAATCCTAGCATGATAAAGAAGATTCAAAGAGAGTGAGATGCCAGCTCCTTTCATTCAGTCAGTAGCTTCAAACATTTCTGGTATATGAAAAACATGTTTTTCAATGGCAAAAATCAATGAATATTGTAAATGCACAAACAGTAATATCTCCACATTGCACAGTGCAATTCTGAAATTTTTAGCTTTTTCCTGTTAATCCTAGCATGATAAAGAAGATTCAAAGAGAGTGAGATGCCAGCTCCTTTCATTCAGTCAGTAGCTTCAAACATTTCTGGTATATGAAAAACATGTTTTTCAATGGCAAAAATCAATGAATATTGTAAATGCACAAACAGTAATATCTCCACATTGCAAGGTGCAATTCTGAAATTTTTTGCTTTTTCCTGCTAATCCTAGCATGATAAAGAAGATTCAAAGAGAGTGAGATGCCAGCTCCTTTCATTCAGTCAGTAGCTTCAAACATTTCTGGTATATGAAAAACATGTTTTTCAATGGCAAAAATCAATGAATATTGTAAATGCACAAACAGTAATATCTCCACATTGCAAGGTGCAATTCTGAAATTTTTTGCTTTTTCCTGCTAATCCTAGCATGATAAAGAAGATTCAAAGAGAGTGAGATGCCAGCTCCTTTCATTCAGTCAGTAGCTTCAAACATTTCTGGTATATGAAAAACATGTTTTTCAATGGCAAAAATCAATGAATATTGTAAATGCACAAACAGTAATATCTCCACATTGCAAGGTGCAATTCTGAAATTTTTTGCTTTTTCCTGCTAATCCTAGCATGATAAAGAAGATTCAAAGAGAGTGAGATGCCAGCTCCTTTCATTCAGTCAGTAGCTTCAAACATTTCTGGTATATGAAAAACATGTTTTTCAATGGCAAAAATCAATGAATATTGTAAATGCACAAACAGTAATATCTCCACATTGCACGGTGCAATTCTGAAATTTTTAGCTTTTTCCTGTTAATCCTAGCATGATAAAGAAGATTCAAAGAGAGTCAGATGCCAGCTCCTTTCATTCAGTCAGTAGCTTCAAACATTTCTGGTATATGAAAAACATGTTTTTCAATGGCAAAAATCAATGAATATTGTAAATGCACAAACAGTAATATCTCCACATTGCAAGGTGCAATTCTGAAATTTTTTGCTTTTTCCTGCTAATCCTAGCATGATAAAGAAGATTCAAAGAGAGTGAGATGCCAGCTCCTTTCATTCAGTCAGTAGCTTCAAACATTTCTGGTATATGAAAAACGTTTTTCAATGGCAAAAATCAATGAATATTGTAAATGCACAAACAGTAATATCTCCACATTGCATGGTGCAATTCTGAAATTTTTAGCTTTTTCCTGTTAATCCTAGCATGATAAAGATTCAAAGAGAGTGAGATGCCAGCTCCTTTCATTCAGTCAGTAGCTTCAAACATTTCTGGTATATGAAAAACATGTTTTTCAATGGCAAAAATCAATGAATATTGTAAATGCACAAACAGTAATATCTCCACATTGCAAGGTGCAATTCTGAAATTTTTAGCTTTTTCCTGCTAATCCTAGCATGATAAAGAAGATTCAAAGAGAGTGAGATGCCAGCTCCTTTCATTCAGTCAGTAGCTTCAAACATTTCTGGTATATGAAAAACATGTTTTTCAATGGCAAAAATCAATGAATATTGTAAATGCACAAACAGTAATATCTCCACATTGCACGGTGCAATTCTGAAATTTTTAGCTTTTTCCTGTTAATCCTAGCATGATAAAGAAGATTCAAAGAGAGTGAGATGCCAGCTCCTTTCATTCAGTCAGTAGCTTCAAACATTTCTGGTATATGAAAAACATGTTTTTCAATGGCAAAAATCAATGAATATTGTAAATGCACAAACAGTAATATCTCCACATTGCACGGTGCAATTCTGAAATTTTTAGCTTTTTCCTGTTAATCCTAGCATGATAAAGAAGATTCAAAGAGAGTGAGATGCCAGCTCCTTTCATTCAGTCAGTAGCTTCAAACATTTCTGGTATATGAAAAACATGTTTTTCAATGGCAAAAATCAATGAATATTGTAAATGCACAAACAGTAATATCTCCACATTGCAAGGTGCAATTCTGAAATTTTTTGCTTTTTCCTGCTAATCCTAGCATGATAAAGAAGATTCAAAGAGAGTGAGATGCCAGCTCCTTTCATTCAGTCAGTAGCTTCAAACATTTCTGGTATATGAAAAACATGTTTTTCAATGGCAAAAATCAATGAATATTGTAAATGCACAAACAGTAATATCTCCACATTGCACGGTGCAATTCTGAAATTTTTTGCTTTTTCCTGTTAATCCTAGCATGATAAAGAAGATTCAAAGAGAGTGAGATGCCAGCTCCTTTCATTCAGTCAGTAGCTTCAAACATTTCTGGTATATGAAAAACATGTTTTTCAATGGCAAAAATCAATGAATATTGTAAATGCACAAACAGTAATATCTCCACATTGCACAGTGCAATTCTGAAATTTTTAGCTTTTTCCTGTTAATCCTAGCATGATAAAGAAGATTCAAAGAGAGTGAGATGCCAGCTCCTTTCATTCAGTCAGTAGCTTCAAACATTTCTGGTATATGAAAAACATGTTTTTCAATGGCAAAAATCAATGAATATTGTAAATGCACAAACAGTAATATCTCCACATTGCAAGGTGCAATTCTGAAATTTTTTGCTTTTTCCTGCTAATCCTAGCATGATAAAGAAGATTCAAAGAGAGTGAGATGCCAGCTCCTTTCATTCAGTCAGTAGCTTCAAACATTTCTGGTATATGAAAAACATGTTTTTCAATGGCAAAAATCAATGAATATTGTAAATGCACAAACAGTAATATCTCCACATTGCAAGGTGCAATTCTGAAATTTTTTGCTTTTTCCTGCTAATCCTAGCATGATAAAGAAGATTCAAAGAGAGTGAGATCATGTCCCCACTTTGGAGGACTTAGTTGATAAGATGAATCTCCATAGAATATTTGAACTCAGATTTGCCCTTATTAACAATAATTTACTTAAATTTTCTAAGAAGTGGGATATTTGGTCCATTAAGTTCCCTCAATCATCTCATAATGCTGGAATATCTTAATAGGTGTTACATGTTTAGCTTATTAATATGTTTAATTTTGCTAATATGATAGTGGTGTGTGTTTAATTGTTCAAGTTATCTATTATCGTGTTTATTATTTGACGAACAAATTTCTCCCACCTTCCCTGATTATTCCATTTCCGTTTGTTCCCTTTCCCTTCCCCTTCCTTGGAATTACCCCTTCCCACGAATATTCTTATTTCACTACTTTATGCTACGATTGTTATTCCCCTGTTAAACTGTTTATTAAAAATAAAAAAAAAATATGGTAAAACAAAGAGAGTGAGATGCCAGCTCCTTTCATTCAGTCAGTAGCTTCAAACATTTCTGGTATATGAAAAACATGTTTTTCAATGGCAAAAATCAATGAATATTGTAAATGCACAAACAGTAATATCTCCACATTGCAAGGTGCAATTCTGAAATTTTTTGCTTTTTCCTGCTAATCCTAGCATGATAAAGAAGATTCAAAGAGAGTGAGATGCCAGCTCCTTTCATTCAGTCAGTAGCTTCAAACATTTCTGGTATATGAAAAACATGTTTTTCAATGGCAAAAATCAATGAATATTGTAAATGCACAAACAGTAATATCTCCACATTGCACGGTGCAATTCTGAAATTTTTAGCTTTTTCCTGTTAATCCTAGCATGATAAAGAAGATTCAAAGAGAGTCAGATGCCAGCTCCTTTCATTCAGTCAGTAGCTTCAAACATTTCTGGTATATGAAAAACATGTTTTTCAATGGCAAAAATCAATGAATATTGTAAATGCACAAACAGTAATATCTCCACATTGCAAGGTGCAATTCTGAAATTTTTTGCTTTTTCCTGCTAATCCTAGCATGATAAAGAAGATTCAAAGAGAGTGAGATGCCAGCTCCTTTCATTCAGTCAGTAGCTTCAAACATTTCTGGTATATGAAAAACGTTTTTCAATGGCAAAAATCAATGAATATTGTAAATGCACAAACAGTAATATCTCCACATTGCATGGTGCAATTCTGAAATTTTTAGCTTTTTCCTGTTAATCCTAGCATGATAAAGATTCAAAGAGAGTGAGATGCCAGCTCCTTTCATTCAGTCAGTAGCTTCAAACATTTCTGGTATATGAAAAACATGTTTTTCAATGGCAAAAATCAATGAATATTGTAAATGCACAAACAGTAATATCTCCACATTGCAAGGTGCAATTCTGAAATTTTTTGCTTTTTCCTGCTAATCCTAGCATGATAAAGAAGATTCAAAGAGAGTGAGATGCCAGCTCCTTTCATTCAGTCAGTAGCTTCAAACATTTCTGGTATATGAAAAACATGTTTTTCAATGGCAAAAATCAATGAATATTGTAAATGCACAAACAGTAATATCTCCACATTGCTCGGTGCAATTCTGAAATTTTTAGCTTTTTCCTGTTAATCCTAGCATGATAAAGAAGATTCAAAGAGAGTGAGATGCCAGCTCCTTTCATTCAGTCAGTAGCTTCAAACATTTCTGGTATATGAAAAACGTTTTTCAATGGCAAAAATCAATGAATATTGTAAATGCACAAACAGTAATATCTCCACATTGCAAGGTGCAATTCTGAAATTTTTTGCTTTTTCCTGCTAATCCTAGCATGATAAAGAAGATTCAAAGAGAGTGAGATGCCAGCTCCTTTCATTCAGTCAGTAGCTTCAAACATTTCTGGTATATGAAAAACATGTTTTTCAATGGCAAAAATCAATGAATATTGTAAATGCACAAACAGTAATATCTCCACATTGCACGGTGCAATTCTGAAATTTTTAGCTTTTTCCTGTTAATCCTAGCATGATAAAGAAGATTCAAAGAGAGTGAGATGCCAGCTCCTTTCATTCAGTCAGTAGCTTCAAACATTTCTGGTATATTAAAAACATGTTTTTCAATGGCAAAAATCAATGAATATTGTAAATGCACAAACAGTAATATCTCCACATTGCAAGGTGCAATTCTGAAATTTTTTGCTTTTTCCTGTTAATCCTAGCATGATAAAGAAGATTCAAAGAGAGTGAGATGCCAGCTCCTTTCATTCAGTCAGTAGCTTCAAACATTTCTGGTATATGAAAAACATGTTTTTCAATGGCAAAAATCAATGAATATTGTAAATGCACAAACAGTAATATCTCCACATTGCAAGGTGCAATTCTGAAATTTTTTGCTTTTTCCTGCTAATCCTAGCATGATAAAGAAGATTCAAAGAGAGTGAGATGCCAGCTCCTTTCATTCAGTCAGTAGCTTCAAACATTTCTGGTATATGAAAAACATGTTTTTCAATGGCAAAAATCAATGAATATTGTAAATGCACAAACAGTAATATCTCCACATTGCAAGGTGCAATTCTGAAATTTTTTGCTTTTTCCTGCTAATCCTAGCATGATAAAGAAGATTCAAAGAGAGTGAGATGCCAGCTCCTTTCATTCAGTCAGTAGCTTCAAACATTTCTGGTATATGAAAAACATGTTTTTCAATGGCAAAAATCAATGAATATTGTAAATGCACAAACAGTAATATCTCCACATTGCACGGTGCAATTCTGAAATTTTTTGCTTTTTCCTGTTAATCCTAGCATGATAAAGAAGATTCAAAGAGAGTGAGATGCCAGCTCCTTTCATTCAGTCAGTAGCTTCAAACATTTCTGGTATATGAAAAACATGTTTTTCAATGGCAAAAATCAATGAATATTGTAAATGCACAAACAGTAATATCTCCACATTGCACAGTGCAATTCTGAAATTTTTAGCTTTTTCCTGTTAATCCTAGCATGATAAAGAAGATTCAAAAGAGAGTGAGATGCCAGCTCCTTTCATTCAGTCAGTAGCTTCAAACATTTCTGGTATATGAAAAACATGTTTTTCAATGGCAAAAATCAATGAATATTGTAAATGCACAAACAGTAATATCTCCACATTGCAAGGTGCAATTCTGAAATTTTTTGCTTTTTCCTGCTAATCCTAGCATGATAAAGAAGATTCAAAGAGAGTGAGATGCCAGCTCCTTTCATTCAGTCAGAAGCTTCAAACATTTCTGGTATATGAAAAACATGTTTTTCAATGGCAAAAATCAATGAATATTGTAAATGCACAAACAGTAATATCTCCACATTGCACGGTGCAATTCTGAAATTTTTAGCTTTTTCCTGTTAATCCTAGCATGATAAAGAAGATTCAAAGAGAGTGAGATGCCAGCTCCTTTCATTCAGTCAGTAGCTTCAAACATTTCTGGTATATGAAAAACATGTTTTTCAATGGCAAAAATCAATGAATATTGTAAATGCACAAACAGTAATATCTCCACATTGCAAGGTGCAATTCTGAAATTTTTTGCTTTTTCCTGCTAATCCTAGCATGATAAAGAAGATTCAAAGAGAGTGAGATGCCAGCTCCTTTCATTCAGTCAGTAGCTTCAAACATTTCTGGTATATGAAAAACATGTTTTTCAATGGCAAAAATCAATGAATATTGTAAATGCACAAACAGTAATATCTCCACATTGCACGGTGCAATTCTGAAATTTTTAGCTTTTTCCTGTTAATCCTAGCATGATAAAGAAGATTCAAAGAGAGTGAGATGCCAGCTCCTTTCATTCAGTCAGTAGCTTCAAACATTTCTGGTATATGAAAAACATGTTTTTCAATGGCAAAAATCAATGAATATTGTAAATGCACAAACAGTAATATCTCCACATTGCAAGGTGCAATTCTGAAATTTTTTGCTTTTTCCTGTTAATCCTAGCATGATAAAGAAGATTCAAAGAGAGTGAGATGCCAGCTCCTTTCATTCAGTCAGTAGCTTCAAACATTTCTGGTATATGAAAAACATGTTTTTCAATGGCAAAAATCAATGAATATTGTAAATGCACAAACAGTAATATCTCCACATTGCAAGGTGCAATTCTGAAATTTTTTGCTTTTTCCTGCTAATCCTAGCATGATAAAGAAGATTCAAAGAGAGTGAGATGCCAGCTCCTTTCATTCAGTCAGTAGCTTCAAACATTTCTGGTATATGAAAAACATGTTTTTCAATGGCAAAAATCAATGAATATTGTAAATGCACAAACAGTAATATCTCCACATTGCAAGGTGCAATTCTGAAATTTTTTGTTTCCTGCTAATCCTAGCATGATAAAGAAGATTCAAAGAGAGTGAGATGCCAGCTCCTTTCATTCAGTCAGTAGCTTCAAACATTTCTGGTATATGAAAAACATGTTTTTCAATGGCAAAAATCAATGAATATTGTAAATGCACAAACAGTAATATCTCCACATTGCAAGGTGCAATTCTGAAATTTTTTGCTTTTTCCTGCTAATCCTAGCATGATAAAGAAGATTCAAAGAGAGTGAGATGCCAGCTCCTTTCATTCAGTCAGTAGCTTCAAACATTTCTGGTATATGAAAAACATGTTTTTCAATGGCAAAAATCAATGAATATTGTAAATGCACAAACAGTAATATCTCCACATTGCACGGTGCAATTCTGAAATTTTTAGCTTTTTCCTGTTAATCCTAGCATGATAAAGAAGATTCAAAGAGAGTCAGATGCCAGCTCCTTTCATTCAGTCAGTAGCTTCAAACATTTCTGGTATATGAAAAACATGTTTTTCAATGGCAAAAATCAATGAATATTGTAAATGCACAAACAGTAATATCTCCACATTGCAAGGTGCAATTCTGAAATTTTTTGCTTTTTCCTGCTAATCCTAGCATGATAAAGAAGATTCAAAGAGAGTGAGATGCCAGCTCCTTTCATTCAGTCAGTAGCTTCAAACATTTCTGGTATATGAAAAACATGTTTTTCAATGGCAAAAATCAATGAATATTGTAAATGCACAAACAGTAATATCTCCACATTGCATGGTGCAATTCTGAAATTTTTAGCTTTTTCCTGTTAATCCTAGCATGATAAAGATTCAAAGAGAGTGAGATGCCAGCTCCTTTCATTCAGTCAGTAGCTTCAAACATTTCTGGTATATGAAAAACATGTTTTTCAATGGCAAAAATCAATGAATATTGTAAATGCACAAACAGTAATATCTCCACATTGCAAGGTGCAATTCTGAAATTTTTTGCTTTTTCCTGCTAATCCTAGCATGATAAAGAAGATTCAAAGAGAGTGAGATGCCAGCTCCTTTCATTCAGTCAGTAGCTTCAAACATTTCTGGTATATGAAAAACATGTTTTTCAATGGCAAAAATCAATGAATATTGTAAATGCACAAACAGTAATATCTCCACATTGCACGGTGCAATTCTGAAATTTTTAGCTTTTTCCTGTTAATCCTAGCATGATAAAGAAGATTCAAAGAGAGTGAGATGCCAGCTCCTTTCATTCAGTCAGTAGCTTCAAACATTTCTGGTATATGAAAAACGTTTTTCAATGGCAAAAATCAATGAATATTGTAAATGCACAAACAGTAATATCTCCACATTGCAAGGTGCAATTCTGAAATTTTTTGCTTTTTCCTGCTAATCCTAGCATGATAAAGAAGATTCAAAGAGAGTGAGATGCCAGCTCCTTTCATTCAGTCAGTAGCTTCAAACATTTCTGGTATATGAAAAACATGTTTTTCAATGGCAAAAATCAATGAATATTGTAAATGCACAAACAGTAATATCTCCACATTGCACGGTGCAATTCTGAAATTTTTAGCTTTTTCCTGTTAATCCTAGCATGATAAAGAAGATTCAAAGAGAGTGAGATGCCAGCTCCTTTCATTCAGTCAGTAGCTTCAAACATTTCTGGTATATTAAAAACATGTTTTTCAATGGCAAAAATCAATGAATATTGTAAATGCACAAACAGTAATATCTCCACATTGCAAGGTGCAATTCTGAAATTTTTTGCTTTTTCCTGTTAATCCTAGCATGATAAAGAAGATTCAAAGAGAGTGAGATGCCAGCTCCTTTCATTCAGTCAGTAGCTTCAAACATTTCTGGTATATGAAAAACATGTTTTTCAATGGCAAAAATCAATGAATATTGTAAATGCACAAACAGTAATATCTCCACATTGCAAGGTGCAATTCTGAAATTTTTTGCTTTTTCCTGCTAATCCTAGCATGATAAAGAAGATTCAAAGAGAGTGAGATGCCAGCTCCTTTCATTCAGTCAGTAGCTTCAAACATTTCTGGTATATGAAAAACATGTTTTTCAATGGCAAAAATCAATGAATATTGTAAATGCACAAACAGTAATATCTCCACATTGCACGGTGCAATTCTGAAATTTTTAGCTTTTTCCTGTTAATCCTAGCATGATAAAGAAGATTCAAAGAGAGTGAGATGCCAGCTCCTTTCATTCAGTCAGTAGCTTCAAACATTTCTGGTATATGAAAAACATGTTTTTCAATGGCAAAAATCAATGAATATTGTAAATGCACAAACAGTAATATCTCCACATTGCAAGGTGCAATTCTGAAATTTTTTGCTTTTTCCTGCTAATCGTAGCATGATAAAGAAGATTCAAAGAGAGTGAGATGCCAGATCCTTTCATTCAGTCAGTAGCTTCAAACATTTCTGGTATATGAAAAACATGTTTTTCAATGGCAAAAATCAATGAATATTGTAAATGCACAAACAGTAATATCTCCACATTGCACGGTGCAATTCTGAAATTTTTAGCTTTTTCCTGTTAATCCTAGCATGATAAAGAAGATTCAAAGAGAGTGAGATGCCAGCTCCTTTCATTCAGTCAGTAGCTTCAAACATTTCTGGTATATGAAAAACATGTTTTTCAATGGCAAAAATCAATGAATATTGTAAATGCACAAACAGTAATATCTCCACATTGCACGGTGCAATTCTGAAATTTTTTGCTTTTTCCTGTTAATCCTAGCATGATAAAGAAGATTCAAAGAGAGTGAGATGCCAGCTCCTTTCATTCAGTCAGTAGCTTCAAACATTTCTGGTATATGAAAAACATGTTTTTCAATGGCAAAAATCAATGAATATTGTAAATGCACAAACAGTAATATCTCCACATTGCAAGGTGCAATTCTGAAATTTTTTGCTTTTTCCTGTTAATCCTAGCATGATAAAGAAGATTCAAAGAGAGTGAGATGCCAGCTCCTTTCATTCAGTCAGTAGCTTCAAACATTTCTGGTATATGAAAAACGTTTTACAATGGCAAAAATCAATGAATATTGTAAATGCACAAACAGTAATATCTCCACATTGCACGGTGCAATTCTGAAATTTTTAGCTTTTTCCTGTTAATCCTAGCATGATAAAGAAGATTCAAAGAGAGTGAGATGCCAGCTCCTTTCATTCAGTCAGTAGCTTCAAACATTTCTGGTATATGAAAAACATGTTTTTCAATGGCAAAAATCAATGAATATTGTAAATGCACAAACAGTAATATCTCCACATTGCACGGTGCAATTCTGAAATTTTTAGCTTTTTCCTGTTAATCCTAGCATGATAAAGAAGATTCAAAGAGAGTGAGATGCCAGCTCCTTTCATTCAGTCAGTAGCTTCAAACATTTCTGGTATATGAAAAACGTTTTTCAATGGCAAAAATCAATGAATATTGTAAATGCACAAACAGTAATATCTCCACATTGCAAGGTGCAATTCTGAAATTTTTTGCTTTTTCCTGCTAATCCTAGCATGATAAAGAAGATTCAAAGAGAGTGAGATGCCAGCTCCTTTCATTCAGTCAGTAGCTTCAAACATTTCTGGTATATGAAAAACATGTTTTTCAATGGCAAAAATCAATGAATATTGTAAATGCACAAACAGTAATATCTCCACATTGCACGGTGCAATTCTGAAATTTTTAGCTTTTTCCTGTTAATCCTAGCATGATAAAGAAGATTCAAAGAGAGTGAGATGCCAGCTCCTTTCATTCAGTCAGTAGCTTCAAACATTTCTGGTATATTAAAAACATGTTTTTCAATGGCAAAAATCAATGAATATTGTAAATGCACAAACAGTAATATCTCCACATTGCAAGGTGCAATTCTGAAATTTTTTGCTTTTTCCTGTTAATCCTAGCATGATAAAGAAGATTCAAAGAGAGTGAGATGCCAGCTCCTTTCATTGTCAGTAGCTTCAAACATTTCTGGTATATGAAAAACATGTTTTTCAATGGCAAAAATCAATGAATATTGTAAATGCACAAACAGTAATATCTCCACATTGCAAGGTGCAATTCTGAAATTTTTTGCTTTTTCCTGCTAATCCTAGCATGATAAAGAAGATTCAAAGAGAGTGAGATGCCAGCTCCTTTCATTCAGTCAGTAGCTTCAAACATTTCTGGTATATGAAAAACATGTTTTTCAATGGCAAAAATCAATGAATATTGTAAATGCACAAACAGTAATATCTCCACATTGCACGGTGCAATTCTGAAATTTTTAGCTTTTTCCTGTTAATCCTAGCATGATAAAGAAGATTCAAAGAGAGTGAGATGCCAGCTCCTTTCATTCAGTCAGTAGCTTCAAACATTTCTGGTATATGAAAAACATGTTTCTCAATGGCAAAAATCAATGAATATTGTAAATGCACAAACAGTAATATCTCCACATTGCAAGGTGCAATTCTGAAATTTTTTGCTTTTTCCTGCTAATCCTAGCATGATAAAGAAGATTCAAAGAGAGTGAGATGCCAGCTCCTTTCATTCAGTCAGTAGCTTCAAACATTTCTGGTATATGAAAAACATGTTTTTCAATGGCAAAAATCAATGAATATTGTAAATGCACAAACAGTAATATCTCCACATTGCACGGTGCAATTCTGAAATTTTTAGCTTTTTCCTGTTAATCCTAGCATGATAAAGAAGATTCAAAGAGAGTGAGATGCCAGCTCCTTTCATTCAGTCAGTAGCTTCAAACATTTCTGGTATATGAAAAACATGTTTTTCAATGGCAAAAATCAATGAATATTGTAAATGCACAAACAGTAATATCTCCACATTGCACGGTGCAATTCTGAAATTTTTTGCTTTTTCCTGTTAATCCTAGCATGATAAAGAAGATTCAAAGAGAGTGAGATGCCAGCTCCTTTCATTCAGTCAGTAGCTTCAAACATTTCTGGTATATGAAAAACATGTTTTTCAATGGCAAAAATCAATGAATATTGTAAATGCACAAACAGTAATATCTCCACATTGCAAGGTGCAATTCTGAAATTTTTTGCTTTTTCCTGTTAATCCTAGCATGATAAAGAAGATTCAAAGAGAGTGAGATGCCAGCTCCTTTCATTCAGTCAGTAGCTTCAAACATTTCTGGTATATGAAAAACGTTTTACAATGGCAAAAATCAATGAATATTGTAAATGCACAAACAGTAATATCTCCACATTGCACGGTGCAATTCTGAAATTTTTTGCTTTTTCCTGTTAATCCTAGCATGATAAAGAAGATTCAAAGAGAGTGAGATGCCAGCTCCTTTCATTCAGTCAGTAGCTTCAAACATTTCTGGTATATGAAAAACATGTTTTTCAATGGCAAAAATCAATGAATATTGTAAATGCACAAACAGTAATATCTCCACATTGCACGGTGCAATTCTGAAATTTTTAGCTTTTTCCTGTTAATCCTAGCATGATAAAGAAGATTCAAAGAGAGTGAGATGCCAGCTCCTTTCATTCAGTCAGTAGCTTCAAACATTTCTGGTATATGAAAAACGTTTTTCAATGGCAAAAATCAATGAATATTGTAAATGCACAAACAGTAATATCTCCACATTGCAAGGTGCAATTCTGAAATTTTTTGCTTTTTCCTGCTAATCCTAGCATGATAAAGAAGATTCAAAGAGAGTGAGATGCCAGCTCCTTTCATTCAGTCAGTAGCTTCAAACATTTCTGGTATATGAAAAACATGTTTTTCAATGGCAAAAATCAATGAATATTGTAAATGCACAAACAGTAATATCTCCACATTGCACGGTGCAATTCTGAAATTTTTAGCTTTTTCCTGTTAATCCTAGCATGATAAAGAAGATTCAAAGAGAGTGAGATGCCAGCTCCTTTCATTCAGTCAGTAGCTTCAAACATTTCTGGTATATTAAAAACATGTTTTTCAATGGCAAAAATCAATGAATATTGTAAATGCACAAACAGTAATATCTCCACATTGCAAGGTGCAATTCTGAAATTTTTTGCTTTTTCCTGTTAATCCTAGCATGATAAAGAAGATTCAAAGAGAGTGAGATGCCAGCTCCTTTCATTGTCAGTAGCTTCAAACATTTCTGGTATATGAAAAACATGTTTTTCAATGGCAAAAATCAATGAATATTGTAAATGCACAAACAGTAATATCTCCACATTGCAAGGTGCAATTCTGAAATTTTTTGCTTTTTCCTGCTAATCCTAGCATGATAAAGAAGATTCAAAGAGAGTGAGATGCCAGCTCCTTTCATTCAGTCAGTAGCTTCAAACATTTCTGGTATATGAAAAACATGTTTCTCAATGGCAAAAATCAATGAATATTGTAAATGCACAAACAGTAATATCTCCACATTGCAAGGTGCAATTCTGAAATTTTTTGCTTTTTCCTGCTAATCCTAGCATGATAAAGAAGATTCAAAGAGAGTGAGATGCCAGCTCCTTTCATTCAGTCAGTAGCTTCAAACATTTCTGGTATATGAAAAACATGTTTTTCAATGGCAAAAATCAATGAATATTGTAAATGCACAAACAGTAATATCTCCACATTGCACGGTGCAATTCTGAAATTTTTAGCTTTTTCCTGTTAATCCTAGCATGATAAAGAAGATTCAAAGAGAGTGAGATGCCAGCTCCTTTCATTCAGTCAGTAGCTTCAAACATTTCTGGTATATGAAAAACATGTTTTTCAATGGCAAAAATCAATGAATATTGTAAATGCACAAACAGTAATATCTCCACATTGCACGGTGCAATTCTGAAATTTTTTGCTTTTTCCTGTTAATCCTAGCATGATAAAGAAGATTCAAAGAGAGTGAGATGCCAGCTCCTTTCATTCAGTCAGTAGCTTCAAACATTTCTGGTATATGAAAAACATGTTTTTCAATGGCAAAAATCAATGAATATTGTAAATGCACAAACAGTAATATCTCCACATTGCAAGGTGCAATTCTGAAATTTTTTGCTTTTTCCTGTTAATCCTAGCATGATAAAGAAGATTCAAAGAGAGTGAGATGCCAGCTCCTTTCATTCAGTCAGTAGCTTCAAACATTTCTGGTATATGAAAAACGTTTTACAATGGCAAAAATCAATGAATATTGTAAATGCACAAACAGTAATATCTCCACATTGCACGGTGCAATTCTGAAATTTTTAGCTTTTTCCTGTTAATCCTAGCATGATAAAGAATATTCAAAGAGAGTGAGATGCCAGCTCCTTTCATTCAGTCAGTAGCTTCAAACATTTCTGGTATATTAAAAACATGTTTTTCAATGGCAAAAATCAATGAATATTGTAAATGCACAAACAGTAATATCTCCACATTGCAAGGTGCAATTCTGAAATTTTTTGCTTTTTCCTGTTAATCCTAGCATGATAAAGAAGATTCAAAGAGAGTGAGATGCCAGCTCCTTTCATTCAGTCAGTAGCTTCAAACATTTCTGGTATATGAAAAACATGTTTTTCAATGGCAAAAATCAATGAATATTGTAAATGCACAAACAGTAATATCTCCACATTGCAAGGTGCAATTCTGAAATTTTTTGCTTTTTCCTGCTAATCCTAGCATGATAAAGAAGATTCAAAGAGAGTGAGATGCCAGCTCCTTTCATTCAGTCAGTAGCTTCAAACATTTCTGGTATATGAAAAACATGTTTTTCAATGGCAAAAATCAATGAATATTGTAAATGCACAAACAGTAATATCTCCACATTGAACAGTGCAATTCTGAAATTTTTAGCTTTTTCCTGTTAATCCTAGCATGATAAAGAAGATTCAAAGAGAGTGAGATGCCAGCTCCTTTCATTCAGTCAGTAGCTTCAAACATTTCTGGTATATGAAAAACATGTTTTTCAATGGCAAAAATCAATGAATATTGTAAATGCACAAACAGTAATATCTCCACATTGCAAGGTGCAATTCTGAAATTTTTTGCTTTTTCCTGCTAATCCTAGCATGATAAAGAAGATTCAAAGTGAGTGAGATGCCAGCTCCTTTCATTCAGTCAGAAGCTTCAAACATTTCTGGTATATGAAAAACGTTTTTCAATGGCAAAAATCAATGAATATTGTAAATGCACAAACAGTAATATCTCCACATTGCACGGTGCAATTCTGAAATTTTTAGCTTTTTCCTGTTAATCCTAGCATGATAAAGAAGATTCAAAGAGAGTGAGATGCCAGCTCCTTTCATTCAGTCAGTAGCTTCAAACATTTCTGGTATATGAAAAACATGTTTTTCAATGGCAAAAATCAATGAATATTGTAAATGCACAAACAGTAATATCTCCACATTGCAAGGTGCAATTCTGAAATTTTTTGCTTTTTCCTGCTAATCCTAGCATGATAAAGAAGATTCAAAGAGAGTGAGATGCCAGCTCCTTTCATTCAGTCAGTAGCTTCAAACATTTCTGGTATATGAAAAACATGTTTTTCAATGGCAAAAATCAATGAATATTGTAAATGCACAAACAGTAATATCTCCACATTGCACGGTGCAATTCTGAAATTTTTAGCTTTTTCCTGTTAATCCTAGCATGATAAAGAAGATTCAAAGAGAGTGAGATGCCAGCTCCTTTCATTCAGTCAGTAGCTTCAAACATTTCTGGTATATGAAAAACATGTTTTTCAATGGCAAAAATCAATGAATATTGTAAATGCACAAACAGTAATATCTCCACATTGCACGGTGCAATTCTGAAATTTTTAGCTTTTTCCTGTTAATCCTAGCATGATAAAGAAGATTCAAAGAGAGTGAGATGCCAGCTCCTTTCATTCAGTCAGTAGCTTCAAACATTTCTGGTATATGAAAAACATGTTTTTCAATGGCAAAAATCAATGAATATTGTAAATGCACAAACAGTAATATCTCCACATTGCACGGTGCAATTCTGAAATTTTTTGCTTTTTCCTGTTAATCCTAGCATGATAAAGAAGATTCAAAGAGAGTGAGATGCCAGCTCCTTTCATTCAGTCAGTAGCTTCAAACATTTCTGGTATATGAAAAACATGTTTTTCAATGGCAAAAATCAATGAATATTGTAAATGCACAAACAGTAATATCTCCACATTGCAAGGTGCAATTCTGAAATTTTTTGCTTTTTCCTGTTAATCCTAGCATGATAAAGAAGATTCAAAGAGAGTGAGATGCCAGCTCCTTTCATTCAGTCAGTAGCTTCAAACATTTCTGGTATATGAAAAACGTTTTACAATGGCAAAAATCAATGAATATTGTAAATGCACAAACAGTAATATCTCCACATTGCACGGTGCAATTCTGAAATTTTTAGCTTTTTCCTGTTAATCCTAGCATGATAAAGAATATTCAAAGAGAGTGAGATGCCAGCTCCTTTCATTCAGTCAGTAGCTTCAAACATTTCTGGTATATTAAAAACATGTTTTTCAATGGCAAAATTCAAAATATTGTAAATGCACAAACAGTAATATCTCCACATTGCAAGGTGCAATTCTGAAATTTTTTGCTTTTTCCTGTTAATCCTAGCATGATAAAGAAGATTCAAAGAGAGTGAGATGCCAGCTCCTTTCATTCAGTCAGTAGCTTCAAACATTTCTGGTATATGAAAAACATGTTTTTCAATGGCAAAAATCAATGAATATTGTAAATGCACAAACAGTAATATCTCCACATTGCAAGGTGCAATTCTGAAATTTTTTGCTTTTTCCTGCTAATCCTAGCATGATAAAGAAGATTCAAAGAGAGTGAGATGCCAGCTCCTTTCATTCAGTCAGTAGCTTCAAACATTTCTGGTATATGAAAAACATGTTTTTCAATGGCAAAAATCAATGAATATTGTAAATGCACAAACAGTAATATCTCCACATTGAACAGTGCAATTCTGAAATTTTTAGCTTTTTCCTGTTAATCCTAGCATGATAAAGAAGATTCAAAGAGAGTGAGATGCCAGCTCCTTTCATTCAGTCAGTAGCTTCAAACATTTCTGGTATATGAAAAACATGTTTTTCAATGGCAAAAATCAATGAATATTGTAAATGCACAAACAGTAATATCTCCACATTGCAAGGTGCAATTCTGAAATTTTTTGCTTTTTCCTGCTAATCCTAGCATGATAAAGAAGATTCAAAGAGAGTGAGATGCCAGCTCCTTTCATTCAGTCAGAAGCTTCAAACATTTCTGGTATATGAAAAACGTTTTTCAATGGCAAAAATCAATGAATATTGTAAATGCACAAACAGTAATATCTCCACATTGCACGGTGCAATTCTGAAATTTTTAGCTTTTTCCTGTTAATCCTAGCATGATAAAGAAGATTCAAAGAGAGTGAGATGCCAGCTCCTTTCATTCAGTCAGTAGCTTCAAACATTTCTGGTATATGAAAAACATGTTTTTCAATGGCAAAAATCAATGAATATTGTAAATGCACAAACAGTAATATCTCCACATTGCAAGGTGCAATTCTGAAATTTTTTGCTTTTTCCTGCTAATCCTAGCATGATAAAGAAGATTCAAAGAGAGTGAGAT
Organism: Phyllobates terribilis; assembly: GCF_046119375.1. NCBI lineage: Eukaryota > Metazoa > Chordata > Amphibia > Anura > Dendrobatidae > Phyllobates > Phyllobates terribilis. The sequence continues at coordinate 14,859 of NW_027367057.1, read as the reverse complement.
GCCAGCTCCTTTCATTCAGTCAGTAGCTTCAAACATTTCTGGTATATGAAAAACATGTTTTTCAATGGCAAAAATCAATGAATATTGTAAATGCACAAACAGTAATATCTCCACATTGCACGGTGCAATTCTGAAATTTTTAGCTTTTTCCTGTTAATCCTAGCATGATAAAGAAGATTCAAAGAGAGTGAGATGCCAGCTCCTTTCATTCAGTCAGTAGCTTCAAACATTTCTGGTATATGAAAAACATGTTTTTCAATGGCAAAAATCAATGAATATTGTAAATGCACAAACAGTAATATCTCCACATTGCACGGTGCAATTCTGAAATTTTTAGCTTTTTCCTGTTAATCCTAGCATGATAAAGAAGATTCAAAGAGAGTGAGATGCCAGCTCCTTTCATTCAGTCAGTAGCTTCAAACATTTCTGGTATATGAAAAACATGTTTTTCAATGGCAAAAATCAATGAATATTGTAAATGCACAAACAGTAATATCTCCACATTGCACGGTGCAATTCTGAAATTTTTTGCTTTTTCCTGTTAATCCTAGCATGATAAAGAAGATTCAAAGAGAGTGAGATGCCAGCTCCTTTCATTCAGTCAGTAGCTTCAAACATTTCTGGTATATGAAAAACATGTTTTTCAATGGCAAAAATCAATGAATATTGTAAATGCACAAACAGTAATATCTCCACATTGCAAGGTGCAATTCTGAAATTTTTTGCTTTTTCCTGTTAATCCTAGCATGATAAAGAAGATTCAAAGAGAGTGAGATGCCAGCTCCTTTCATTCAGTCAGTAGCTTCAAACATTTCTGGTATATGAAAAACGTTTTACAATGGCAAAAATCAATGAATATTGTAAATGCACAAACAGTAATATCTCCACATTGCACGGTGCAATTCTGAAATTTTTAGCTTTTTCCTGTTAATCCTAGCATGATAAAGAATATTCAAAGAGAGTGAGATGCCAGCTCCTTTCATTCAGTCAGTAGCTTCAAACATTTCTGGTATATTAAAAACATGTTTTTCAATGGCAAAAATCAATGAATATTGTAAATGCACAAACAGTAATATCTCCACATTGCAAGGTGCAATTCTGAAATTTTTTGCTTTTTCCTGTTAATCCTAGCATGATAAAGAAGATTCAAAGAGAGTGAGATGCCAGCTCCTTTCATTCAGTCAGTAGCTTCAAACATTTCTGGTATATGAAAAACATGTTTTTCAATGGCAAAAATCAATGAATATTGTAAATGCACAAACAGTAATATCTCCACATTGCAAGGTGCAATTCTGAAATTTTTTGCTTTTTCCTGCTAATCCTAGCATGATAAAGAAGATTCAAAGAGAGTGAGATGCCAGCTCCTTTCATTCAGTCAGTAGCTTCAAACATTTCTGGTATATGAAAAACATGTTTTTCAATGGCAAAAATCAATGAATATTGTAAATGCACAAACAGTAATATCTCCACATTGCACGGTGCAATTCTGAAATTTTTAGCTTTTTCCTGTTAATCCTAGCATGATAAAGAAGATTCAAAGAGAGTGAGATGCCAGCTCCTTTCATTCAGTCAGTAGCTTCAAACATTTCTGGTATATTAAAAACATGTTTTTCAATGGCAAAAATCAATGAATATTGTAAATGCACAAACAGTAATATCTCCACATTGCAAGGTGCAATTCTGAAATTTTTTGCTTTTTCCTGTTAATCCTAGCATGATAAAGAAGATTCAAAGAGAGTGAGATGCCAGCTCCTTTCATTGTCAGTAGCTTCAAACATTTCTGGTATATGAAAAACATGTTTTTCAATGGCAAAAATCAATGAATATTGTAAATGCACAAACAGTAATATCTCCACATTGCAAGGTGCAATTCTGAAATTTTTTGCTTTTTCCTGCTAATCCTAGCATGATAAAGAAGATTCAAAGAGAGTGAGATGCCAGCTCCTTTCATTCAGTCAGTAGCTTCAAACATTTCTGGTATATGAAAAACATGTTTTTCAATGGCAAAAATCAATGAATATTGTAAATGCACAAACAGTAATATCTCCACATTGCACGGTGCAATTCTGAAATTTTTAGCTTTTTCCTGTTAATCCTAGCATGATAAAGAAGATTCAAAGAGAGTGAGATGCCAGCTCCTTTCATTCAGTCAGTAGCTTCAAACATTTCTGGTATATGAAAAACATGTTTCTCAATGGCAAAAATCAATGAATATTGTAAATGCACAAACAGTAATATCTCCACATTGCAAGGTGCAATTCTGAAATTTTTTGCTTTTTCCTGCTAATCCTAGCATGATAAAGAAGATTCAAAGAGAGTGAGATGCCAGCTCCTTTCATTCAGTCAGTAGCTTCAAACATTTCTGGTATATGAAAAACATGTTTTTCAATGGCAAAAATCAATGAATATTGTAAATGCACAAACAGTAATATCTCCACATTGCACGGTGCAATTCTGAAATTTTTAGCTTTTTCCTGTTAATCCTAGCATGATAAAGAAGATTCAAAGAGAGTGAGATGCCAGCTCCTTTCATTCAGTCAGTAGCTTCAAACATTTCTGGTATATGAAAAACATTTTTTTCAATGGCAAAAATCAATGAATATTGTAAATGCACAAACAGTAATATCTCCACATTGCACGGTGCAATTCTGAAATTTTTTGCTTTTTCCTGTTAATCCTAGCATGATAAAGAAGATTCAAAGAGAGTGAGATGCCAGCTCCTTTCATTCAGTCAGTAGCTTCAAACATTTCTGGTATATGAAAAACATGTTTTTCAATGGCAAAAATCAATGAATATTGTAAATGCACAAACAGTAATATCTCCACATTGCAAGGTGCAATTCTGAAATTTTTTGCTTTTTCCTGTTAATCCTAGCATGATAAAGAAGATTCAAAGAGAGTGAGATGCCAGCTCCTTTCATTCAGTCAGTAGCTTCAAACATTTCTGGTATATGAAAAACGTTTTACAATGGCAAAAATCAATGAATATTGTAAATGCACAAACAGTAATATCTCCACATTGCACGGTGCAATTCTGAAATTTTTAGCTTTTTCCTGTTAATCCTAGCATGATAAAGAATATTCAAAGAGAGTGAGATGCCAGCTCCTTTCATTCAGTCAGTAGCTTCAAACATTTCTGGTATATTAAAAACATGTTTTTCAATGGCAAAAATCAATGAATATTGTAAATGCACAAACAGTAATATCTCCACATTGCAAGGTGCAATTCTGAAATTTTTTGCTTTTTCCTGTTAATCCTAGCATGATAAAGAAGATTCAAAGAGAGTGAGATGCCAGCTCCTTTCATTCAGTCAGTAGCTTCAAACATTTCTGGTATATGAAAAACATGTTTTTCAATGGCAAAAATCAATGAATATTGTAAATGCACAAACAGTAATATCTCCACATTGCAAGGTGCAATTCTGAAATTTTTTGCTTTTTCCTGCTAATCCTAGCATGATAAAGAAGATTCAAAGAGAGTGAGATGCCAGCTCCTTTCATTCAGTCAGTAGCTTCAAACATTTCTGGTATATGAAAAACATGTTTTTCAATGGCAAAAATCAATGAATATTGTAAATGCACAAACAGTAATATCTCCACATTGAACAGTGCAATTCTGAAATTTTTAGCTTTTTCCTGTTAATCCTAGCATGATAAAGAAGATTCAAAGAGAGTGAGATGCCAGCTCCTTTCATTCAGTCAGTAGCTTCAAACATTTCTGGTATATGAAAAACATGTTTTTCAATGGCAAAAATCAATGAATATTGTAAATGCACAAACAGTAATATCTCCACATTGCAAGGTGCAATTCTGAAATTTTTTGCTTTTTCCTGCTAATCCTAGCATGATAAAGAAGATTCAAAGAGAGTGAGATGCCAGCTCCTTTCATTCAGTCAGAAGCTTCAAACATTTCTGGTATATGAAAAACGTTTTTCAATGGCAAAAATCAATGAATATTGTAAATGCACAAACAGTAATATCTCCACATTGCACGGTGCAATTCTGAAATTTTTAGCTTTTTCCTGTTAATCCTAGCATGATAAAGAAGATTCAAAGAGAGTGAGATGCCAGCTCCTTTCATTCAGTCAGTAGCTTCAAACATTTCTGGTATATGAAAAACATGTTTTTCAATGGCAAAAATCAATGAATATTGTAAATGCACAAACAGTAATATCTCCACATTGCAAGGTGCAATTCTGAAATTTTTTGCTTTTTCCTGCTAATCCTAGCATGATAAAGAAGATTCAAAGAGAGTGAGATGCCAGCTCCTTTCATTCAGTCAGTAGCTTCAAACATTTCTGGTATATGAAAAACATGTTTTTCAATGGCAAAAATCAATGAATATTGTAAATGCACAAACAGTAATATCTCCACATTGCACGGTGCAATTCTGAAATTTTTAGCTTTTTCCTGTTAATCCTAGCATGATAAAGAAGATTCAAAGAGAGTGAGATGCCAGCTCCTTTCATTCAGTCAGTAGCTTCAAACATTTCTGGTATATGAAAAACATGTTTTTCAATGGCAAAAATCAATGAATATTGTAAATGCACAAACAGTAATATCTCCACATTGCACGGTGCAATTCTGAAATTTTTAGCTTTTTCCTGTTAATCCTAGCATGATAAAGAAGATTCAAAGAGAGTGAGATGCCAGCTCCTTTCATTCAGTCAGTAGCTTCAAACATTTCTGGTATATGAAAAACATGTTTTTCAATGGCAAAAATCAATGAATATTGTAAATGCACAAACAGTAATATCTCCACATTGCACGGTGCAATTCTGAAATTTTTTGCTTTTTCCTGTTAATCCTAGCATGATAAAGAAGATTCAAAGAGAGTGAGATGCCAGCTCCTTTCATTCAGTCAGTAGCTTCAAACATTTCTGGTATATGAAAAACATGTTTTTCAATGGCAAAAATCAATGAATATTGTAAATGCACAAACAGTAATATCTCCACATTGCAAGGTGCAATTCTGAAATTTTTTGCTTTTTCCTGTTAATCCTAGCATGATAAAGAAGATTCAAAGAGAGTGAGATGCCAGCTCCTTTCATTCAGTCAGTAGCTTCAAACATTTCTGGTATATGAAAAACGTTTTACAATGGCAAAAATCAATGAATATTGTAAATGCACAAACAGTAATATCTCCACATTGCACGGTGCAATTCTGAAATTTTTAGCTTTTTCCTGTTAATCCTAGCATGATAAAGAATATTCAAAGAGAGTGAGATGCCAGCTCCTTTCATTCAGTCAGTAGCTTCAAACATTTCTGGTATATTAAAAACATGTTTTTCAATGGCAAAAATCAATGAATATTGTAAATGCACAAACAGTAATATCTCCACATTGCAAGGTGCAATTCTGAAATTTTTTGCTTTTTCCTGTTAATCCTAGCATGATAAAGAAGATTCAAAGAGAGTGAGATGCCAGCTCCTTTCATTCAGTCAGTAGCTTCAAACATTTCTGGTATATGAAAAACATGTTTTTCAATGGCAAAAATCAATGAATATTGTAAATGCACAAACAGTAATATCTCCACATTGCAAGGTGCAATTCTGAAATTTTTTGCTTTTTCCTGCTAATCCTAGCATGATAAAGAAGATTCAAAGAGAGTGAGATGCCAGCTCCTTTCATTCAGTCAGTAGCTTCAAACATTTCTGGTATATGAAAAACATGTTTTTCAATGGCAAAAATCAATGAATATTGTAAATGCACAAACAGTAATATCTCCACATTGCACGGTGCAATTCTGAAATTTTTAGCTTTTTCCTGTTAATCCTAGCATGATAAAGAAGATTCAAAGAGAGTGAGATGCCAGCTCCTTTCATTCAGTCAGTAGCTTCAAACATTTCTGGTATATGAAAAACATGTTTTTCAATGGCAAAAATCAATGAATATTGTAAATGCACAAACAGTAATATCTCCACATTGCACGGTGCACTTCTGAAATTTTTAGCTTTTTCCTGTTAATCCTAGCATGATAAAGAAGATTCAAAGAGAGTGAGATGCCAGCTCCTTTCATTCAGTCAGTAGCTTCAAACATTTCTGGTATATTAAAAACATGTTTTTCAATGGCAAAAATCAATGAATATTGTAAATGCACAAACAGTAATATCTCCACATTGCAAGGTGCAATTCTGAAATTTTTTGCTTTTTCCTGTTAATCCTAGCATGATAAAGAAGATTCAAAGAGAGTGAGATGCCAGCTCCTTTCATTGTCAGTAGCTTCAAACATTTCTGGTATATGAAAAACATGTTTTTCAATGGCAAAAATCAATGAATATTGTAAATGCACAAACAGTAATATCTCCACATTGCAAGGTGCAATTCTGAAATTTTTTGCTTTTTCCTGCTAATCCTAGCATGATAAAGAAGATTCAAAGAGAGTGAGATGCCAGCTCCTTTCATTCAGTCAGTAGCTTCAAACATTTCTGGTATATGAAAAACATGTTTTTCAATGGCAAAAATCAATGAATATTGTAAATGCACAAACAGTAATATCTCCACATTGCACGGTGCAATTCTGAAATTTTTAGCTTTTTCCTGTTAATCCTAGCATGATAAAGAAGATTCAAAGAGAGTGAGATGCCAGCTCCTTTCATTCAGTCAGTAGCTTCAAACATTTCTGGTATATGAAAAACATGTTTCTCAATGGCAAAAATCAATGAATATTGTAAATGCACAAACAGTAATATCTCCACATTGCAAGGTGCAATTCTGAAATTTTTTGCTTTTTCCTGCTAATCCTAGCATGATAAAGAAGATTCAAAGAGAGTGAGATGCCAGCTCCTTTCATTCAGTCAGTAGCTTCAAACATTTCTGGTATATGAAAAACATGTTTTTCAATGGCAAAAATCAATGAATATTGTAAATGCACAAACAGTAATATCTCCACATTGCACGGTGCAATTCTGAAATTTTTAGCTTTTTCCTGTTAATCCTAGCATGATAAAGAAGATTCAAAGAGAGTGAGATGCCAGCTCCTTTCATTCAGTCAGTAGCTTCAAACATTTCTGGTATATGAAAAACATTTTTTTCAATGGCAAAAATCAATGAATATTGTAAATGCACAAACAGTAATATCTCCACATTGCACGGTGCAATTCTGAAATTTTTTGCTTTTTCCTGTTAATCCTAGCATGATAAAGAAGATTCAAAGAGAGTGAGATGCCAGCTCCTTTCATTCAGTCAGTAGCTTCAAACATTTCTGGTATATGAAAAACATGTTTTTCAATGGCAAAAATCAATGAATATTGTAAATGCACAAACAGTAATATCTCCACATTGCAAGGTGCAATTCTGAAATTTTTTGCTTTTTCCTGTTAATCCTAGCATGATAAAGAAGATTCAAAGAGAGTGAGATGCCAGCTCCTTTCATTCAGTCAGTAGCTTCAAACATTTCTGGTATATGAAAAACGTTTTACAATGGCAAAAATCAATGAATATTGTAAATGCACAAACAGTAATATCTCCACATTGCACGGTGCAATTCTGAAATTTTTAGCTTTTTCCTGTTAATCCTAGCATGATAAAGAATATTCAAAGAGAGTGAGATGCCAGCTCCTTTCATTCAGTCAGTAGCTTCAAACATTTCTGGTATATTAAAAACATGTTTTTCAATGGCAAAAATCAATGAATATTGTAAATGCACAAACAGTAATATCTCCACATTGCAAGGTGCAATTCTGAAATTTTTTGCTTTTTCCTGTTAATCCTAGCATGATAAAGAAGATTCAAAGAGAGTGAGATGCCAGCTCCTTTCATTCAGTCAGTAGCTTCAAACATTTCTGGTATATGAAAAACATGTTTTTCAATGGCAAAAATCAATGAATATTGTAAATGCACAAACAGTAATATCTCCACATTGCAAGGTGCAATTCTGAAATTTTTTGCTTTTTCCTGCTAATCCTAGCATGATAAAGAAGATTCAAAGAGAGTGAGATGCCAGCTCCTTTCATTCAGTCAGTAGCTTCAAACATTTCTGGTATATGAAAAACATGTTTTTCAATGGCAAAAATCAATGAATATTGTAAATGCACAAACAGTAATATCTCCACATTGAACAGTGCAATTCTGAAATTTTTAGCTTTTTCCTGTTAATCCTAGCATGATAAAGAAGATTCAAAGAGAGTGAGATGCCAGCTCCTTTCATTCAGTCAGTAGCTTCAAACATTTCTGGTATATGAAAAACATGTTTTTCAATGGCAAAAATCAATGAATATTGTAAATGCACAAACAGTAATATCTCCACATTGCAAGGTGCAATTCTGAAATTTTTTGCTTTTTCCTGCTAATCCTAGCATGATAAAGAAGATTCAAAGAGAGTGAGATGCCAGCTCCTTTCATTCAGTCAGAAGCTTCAAACATTTCTGGTATATGAAAAACGTTTTTCAATGGCAAAAATCAATGAATATTGTAAATGCACAAACAGTAATATCTCCACATTGCACGGTGCAATTCTGAAATTTTTAGCTTTTTCCTGTTAATCCTAGCATGATAAAGAAGATTCAAAGAGAGTGAGATGCCAGCTCCTTTCATTCAGTCAGTAGCTTCAAACATTTCTGGTATATGAAAAACATGTTTTTCAATGGCAAAAATCAATGAATATTGTAAATGCACAAACAGTAATATCTCCACATTGCAAGGTGCAATTCTGAAATTTTTTGCTTTTTCCTGCTAATCCTAGCATGATAAAGAAGATTCAAAGAGAGTGAGATGCCAGCTCCTTTCATTCAGTCAGTAGCTTCAAACATTTCTGGTATATGAAAAACATGTTTTTCAATGGCAAAAATCAATGAATATTGTAAATGCACAAACAGTAATATCTCCACATTGCACGGTGCAATTCTGAAATTTTTAGCTTTTTCCTGTTAATCCTAGCATGATAAAGAAGATTCAAAGAGAGTGAGATGCCAGCTCCTTTCATTCAGTCAGTAGCTTCAAACATTTCTGGTATATGAAAAACATGTTTTTCAATGGCAAAAATCAATGAATATTGTAAATGCACAAACAGTAATATCTCCACATTGCACGGTGCAATTCTGAAATTTTTAGCTTTTTCCTGTTAATCCTAGCATGATAAAGAAGATTCAAAGAGAGTGAGATGCCAGCTCCTTTCATTCAGTCAGTAGCTTCAAACATTTCTGGTATATGAAAAACATGTTTTTCAATGGCAAAAATCAATGAATATTGTAAATGCACAAACAGTAATATCTCCACATTGCACGGTGCAATTCTGAAATTTTTTGCTTTTTCCTGTTAATCCTAGCATGATAAAGAAGATTCAAAGAGAGTGAGATGCCAGCTCCTTTCATTCAGTCAGTAGCTTCAAACATTTCTGGTATATGAAAAACATGTTTTTCAATGGCAAAAATCAATGAATATTGTAAATGCACAAACAGTAATATCTCCACATTGCAAGGTGCAATTCTGAAATTTTTTGCTTTTTCCTGTTAATCCTAGCATGATAAAGAAGATTCAAAGAGAGTGAGATGCCAGCTCCTTTCATTCAGTCAGTAGCTTCAAACATTTCTGGTATATGAAAAACGTTTTACAATGGCAAAAATCAATGAATATTGTAAATGCACAAACAGTAATATCTCCACATTGCACGGTGCAATTCTGAAATTTTTAGCTTTTTCCTGTTAATCCTAGCATGATAAAGAATATTCAAAGAGAGTGAGATGCCAGCTCCTTTCATTCAGTCAGTAGCTTCAAACATTTCTGGTATATTAAAAACATGTTTTTCAATGGCAAAAATCAATGAATATTGTAAATGCACAAACAGTAATATCTCCACATTGCAAGGTGCAATTCTGAAATTTTTTGCTTTTTCCTGTTAATCCTAGCATGATAAAGAAGATTCAAAGAGAGTGAGATGCCAGCTCCTTTCATTCAGTCAGTAGCTTCAAACATTTCTGGTATATGAAAAACATGTTTTTCAATGGCAAAAATCAATGAATATTGTAAATGCACAAACAGTAATATCTCCACATTGCAAGGTGCAATTCTGAAATTTTTTGCTTTTTCCTGCTAATCCTAGCATGATAAAGAAGATTCAAAGAGAGTGAGATGCCAGCTCCTTTCATTCAGTCAGTAGCTTCAAACATTTCTGGTATATGAAAAACATGTTTTTCAATGGCAAAAATCAATGAATATTGTAAATGCACAAACAGTAATATCTCCACATTGCACGGTGCAATTCTGAAATTTTTAGCTTTTTCCTGTTAATCCTAGCATGATAAAGAAGATTCAAAGAGAGTGAGATGCCAGCTCCTTTCATTCAGTCAGTAGCTTCAAACATTTCTGGTATATGAAAAACATGTTTTTCAATGGCAAAAATCAATGAATATTGTAAATGCACAAACAGTAATATCTCCACATTGCACGGTGCACTTCTGAAATTTTTAGCTTTTTCCTGTTAATCCTAGCATGATAAAGAAGATTCAAAGAGAGTGAGATGCCAGCTCCTTTCATTCAGTCAGTAGCTTCAAACATTTCTGGTATATGAAAAACATGTTTTTCAATGGCAAAAATCAATGAATATTGTAAATGCACAAACAGTAATATCTCCACATTGCAAGGTGCAATTCTGAAATTTTTTGCTTTTTCCTGCTAATCCTAGCATGATAAAGAAGATTCAAAGAGAGTGAGATGCCAGCTCCTTTCATTCAGTCAGTAGCTTCAAACATTTCTGGTATATGAAAAACATGTTTTTCAATGGCAAAAATCAATGAATATTGTAAATGCACAAACAGTAATATCTCCACATTGCACGGTGCAATTCTGAAATTTTTAGCTTTTTCCTGTTAATCCTAGCATGATAAAGAAGATTCAAAGAGAGTGAGATGCCAGCTCCTTTCATTCAGTCAGTAGCTTCAAACATTTCTGGTATATGAAAAACATGTTTTTCAATGGCAAAAATCAATGAATATTGTAAATGCACAAACAGTAATATCTCCACATTGCACGGTGCAATTCTGAAATTTTTAGCTTTTTCCTGTTAATCCTAGCATGATAAAGAAGATTCAAAGAGAGTGAGATGCCAGCTCCTTTCATTCAGTCAGTAGCTTCAAACATTTCTGGTATATGAAAAACATGTTTTTCAATGGCAAAAATCAATGAATATTGTAAATGCACAAACAGTAATATCTCCACATTGCACGGTGCAATTCTGAAATTTTTTGCTTTTTCCTGTTAATCCTAGCATGGTAAAGAAGATTCAAAGAGAGTGAGATGCCAGCTCCTTTCATTCAGTCAGTAGCTTCAAACATTTCTGGTATATGAAAAACATGTTTTTCAATGGCAAAAATCAATGAATATTGTAAATGCACAAACAGTAATATCTCCACATTGCAAGGTGCAATTCTGAAATTTTTTGCTTTTTCCTGTTAATCCTAGCATGATAAAGAAGATTCAAAGAGAGTGAGATGCCAGCTCCTTTCATTCAGTCAGTAGCTTCAAACATTTCTGGTATATGAAAAACGTTTTACAATGGCAAAAATCAATGAATATTGTAAATGCACAAACAGTAATATCTCCACATTGCACGGTGCAATTCTGAAATTTTTAGCTTTTTCCTGTTAATCCTAGCATGATAAAGAATATTCAAAGAGAGTGAGATGCCAGCTCCTTTCATTCAGTCAGTAGCTTCAAACATTTCTGGTATATTAAAAACATGTTTTTCAATGGCAAAAATCAATGAATATTGTAAATGCACAAACAGTAATATCTCCACATTGCAAGGTGCAATTCTGAAATTTTTTGCTTTTTCCTGTTAATCCTAGCATGATAAAGAAGATTCAAAGAGAGTGAGATGCCAGCTCCTTTCATTCAGTCAGTAGCTTCAAACATTTCTGGTATATGAAAAACATGTTTTTCAATGGCAAAAATCAATGAATATTGTAAATGCACAAACAGTAATATCTCCACATTGCAAGGTGCAATTCTGAAATTTTTTGCTTTTTCCTGCTAATCCTAGCATGATAAAGAAGATTCAAAGAGAGTGAGATGCCAGCTCCTTTCATTCAGTCAGTAGCTTCAAACATTTCTGGTATATGAAAAACATGTTTTTCAATGGCAAAAATCAATGAATATTGTAAATGCACAAACAGTAATATCTCCACATTGCACGGTGCAATTCTGAAATTTTTAGCTTTTTCCTGTTAATCCTAGCATGATAAAGAAGATTCAAAGAGAGTGAGATGCCAGCTCCTTTCATTCAGTCAGTAGCTTCAAACATTTCTGGTATATGAAAAACATGTTTTTCAATGGCAAAAATCAATGAATATTGTAAATGCACAAACAGTAATATCTCCACATTGCACGGTGCAATTCTGAAATTTTTAGCTTTTTCCTGTTAATCCTAGCATGATAAAGAAGATTCAAAGAGAGTGAGATGCCAGCTCCTTTCATTCAGTCAGTAGCTTCAAACATTTCTGGTATATGAAAAACATGTTTTTCAATGGCAAAAATCAATGAATATTGTAAATGCACAAACAGTAATATCTCCACATTGCACGGTGCAATTCTGAAATTTTTTGCTTTTTCCTGTTAATCCTAGCATGATAAAGAAGATTCAAAGAGAGTGAGATGCCAGCTCCTTTCATTCAGTCAGTAGCTTCAAACATTTCTGGTATATGAAAAACATGTTTTTCAATGGCAAAAATCAATGAATATTGTAAATGCACAAACAGTAATATCTCCACATTGCAAGGTGCAATTCTGAAATTTTTTGCTTTTTCCTGTTAATCCTAGCATGATAAAGAAGATTCAAAGAGAGTGAGATGCCAGCTCCTTTCATTCAGTCAGTAGCTTCAAACATTTCTGGTATATGAAAAACGTTTTACAATGGCAAAAATCAATGAATATTGTAAATGCACAAACAGTAATATCTCCACATTGCACGGTGCAATTCTGAAATTTTTAGCTTTTTCCTGTTAATCCTAGCATGATAAAGAATATTCAAAGAGAGTGAGATGCCAGCTCCTTTCATTCAGTCAGTAGCTTCAAACATTTCTGGTATATTAAAAACATGTTTTTCAATGGCAAAAATCAATGAATATTGTAAATGCACAAACAGTAATATCTCCACATTGCAAGGTGCAATTCTGAAATTTTTTGCTTTTTCCTGTTAATCCTAGCATGATAAAGAAGATTCAAAGAGAGTGAGATGCCAGCTCCTTTCATTCAGTCAGTAGCTTCAAACATTTCTGGTATATGAAAAACATGTTTTTCAATGGCAAAAATCAATGAATATTGTAAATGCACAAACAGTAATATCTCCACATTGCAAGGTGCAATTCTGAAATTTTTTGCTTTTTCCTGCTAATCCTAGCATGATAAAGAAGATTCAAAGAGAGTGAGATGCCAGCTCCTTTCATTCAGTCAGTAGCTTCAAACATTTCTGGTATATGAAAAACATGTTTTTCAATGGCAAAAATCAATGAATATTGTAAATGCACAAACAGTAATATCTCCACATTGCACGGTGCAATTCTGAAATTTTTAGCTTTTTCCTGTTAATCCTAGCATGATAAAGAAGATTCAAAGAGAGTGAGATGCCAGCTCCTTTCATTCAGTCAGTAGCTTCAAACATTTCTGGTATATGAAAAACATGTTTTTCAATGGCAAAAATCAATGAATATTGTAAATGCACAAACAGTAATATCTCCACATTGCACGGTGCAATTCTGAAATTTTTAGCTTTTTCCTGTTAATCCTAGCATGATAAAGAAGATTCAAAGAGAGTGAGATGCCAGCTCCTTTCATTCAGTCAGTAGCTTCAAACATTTCTGGTATATGAAAAACATGTTTTTCAATGGCAAAAATCAATGAATATTGTAAATGCACAAACAGTAATATCTCCACATTGCACGGTGCAATTCTGAAATTTTTTGCTTTTTCCTGTTAATCCTAGCATGATAAAGAAGATTCAAAGAGAGTGAGATGCCAGCTCCTTTCATTCAGTCAGTAGCTTCAAACATTTCTGGTATATGAAAAACATGTTTTTCAATGGCAAAAATCAATGAATATTGTAAATGCACAAACAGTAATATCTCCACATTGCAAGGTGCAATTCTGAAATTTTTTGCTTTTTCCTGTTAATCCTAGCATGATAAAGAAGATTCAAAGAGAGTGAGATGCCAGCTCCTTTCATTCAGTCAGTAGCTTCAAACATTTCTGGTATATGAAAAACGTTTTACAATGGCAAAAATCAATGAATATTGTAAATGCACAAACAGTAATATCTCCACATTGCACGGTGCAATTCTGAAATTTTTAGCTTTTTCCTGTTAATCCTAGCATGATAAAGAATATTCAAAGAGAGTGAGATGCCAGCTCCTTTCATTCAGTCAGTAGCTTCAAACATTTCTGGTATATTAAAAACATGTTTTTCAATGGCAAAAATCAATGAATATTGTAAATGCACAAACAGTAATATCTCCACATTGCAAGGTGCAATTCTGAAATTTTTTGCTTTTTCCTGTTAATCCTAGCATGATAAAGAAGATTCAAAGAGAGTGAGATGCCAGCTCCTTTCATTCAGTCAGTAGCTTCAAACATTTCTGGTATATGAAAAACATGTTTTTCAATGGCAAAAATCAATGAATATTGTAAATGCACAAACAGTAATATCTCCACATTGCAAGGTGCAATTCTGAAATTTTTTGCTTTTTCCTGCTAATCCTAGCATGATAAAGAAGATTCAAAGAGAGTGAGATGCCAGCTCCTTTCATTCAGTCAGAAGCTTCAAACATTTCTGGTATATGAAAAACGTTTTTCAATGGCAAAAATCAATGAATATTGTAAATGCACAAACAGTAATATCTCCACATTGCACGGTGCAATTCTGAAATTTTT
>NW_027367056.1:0-62437 GCF_046119375.1 Phyllobates terribilis | reverse complement strand
GTTTTGGGTAGGACATCTCGGAGACATAAGAAGATAGATCGGAGTTAGGTTAGTGCTCGATTACACTTGGATTTTGAAGTATAGTCGCTAGCAGACTTCTCTACACTTACTGTAGACCTTTGTGCTTTTAGGAGGAGTGAGTTTTATTTTGCATACTCGAGGACGAGTAAGGTTTAAGTGTGGGGAAGTTTGATAGGAGCTTATTATATGGTGTTAACTAGCGACTATTAGCTTAGGATTAGTAGTGTTTAGGTGCTTTATTGAGTGGTATTCCCGGAATCCGGTATGGTATTCATTTATGGATTTGCGGGATGCTCATAAGCGGTATTTCATGGTTTTATTATGGAGATCCCGGTTGTACTAACTTTTAGTGCATTCGGGATGGAGCTAGAGAGAAGGATACAACACCTACACCCATGGAGAAGCCGAGAGGCGAAGCCGAGCTGCCTTGAAGCTTGTAGAAGACCGAAAACTAGCTCGAGAAAGGACGTCACCACCGAGAGGAGGTGTCGAGACCGAGATCCAGCCCCAGAGAAGAATTCACGACCAAGACTACATGTCGCGATCAAGACTTAGCCTCAGTTAACATGTCTCAACCGAGACCATCCTGTCGCGATCGCGACTTTTCCCGACCTGAGAACTGAGGCCACATCACGATCGCGATCTACATGTCTCGATCGCGACACGGAGACGGACCGGCCCAAATTGCAGATTTTATCCAAGATTCCGATTTGTTTTTCCCCGTTTTATTAGTTGTTTTGATTATTTTATTTCCCTTTCACTAGATACTATATAAAACCTTTAGAAATTAGGTTAGAGAAAAACCATTGATTCTTTTTCCAACTTCATTCTTAGAAATTCAGCAGCCAAGAAGAAAGCTTCCACCTTTGTTCCACTTTCATCATCCTCCCTGGTTAGTTTTCATCCATATTATGTATTGCTTTTGATTGGGTATGTTTGGATAAGATCCTTTTAGTTCACTCTTAGGTTGAAGCCATTATTCTAGGAAAAGTTTGTCAGAATTCTTATGTTTATGTTCTAAGTTTAATTTCAGGATTGTTTTATGTCTTGTGCTTTATTGTCTATTGATTGATCTTGATTTTATCTAGGTGCGCAACTAGGTTGATTATTATCCATCATATTGCTAGGCTTGATAATTCGATTTGAAAAGTCTGGTCTTTTAGGTAGCAATCAGAATTTGCATAGACTATTTGCGAGTGTTTATTTTGTAGAGATTATAAACTTGTGTCGAGTATCGGCAATTTGCCAATGGTATTGCATAGGCCTACTTATCTTTGATCTTTATGCTGTTGTGCTTTTGAACCTTAGGATTTCTTTGGTTATTGCTTACAACAAGGGCTTCTAGGGACTATTTGGACTAGTTACTATTTACGAACAAAGAGTAGGACAACCGGATTAGATAATTAAGAATATAGGATTAATCGAATTCAATGATCAACATTCCATAAGAATAATGCGATGATGCTAAAGGAGTGAGCTTTACATCATTATTGTTTACAAACTCAACATTATTTGCATTATTATTGCTAGTTTAGAATTACAATACCCCCCTAGTTACTACTAGGTAACACAATAGAAATAAACAATCGTTGTGGCTCTCTTGGAATTCGACCCCTTCTTACCGCTTTACTAGTGGATTTATTAAGTTGGGTATCTTTAATAGGAACAACGACCGTTTTACGCCTGTCACTCATTTTTCAGCGCTTATAGAAGCATTAACATTTTCAGCCCAATTCTGTCCCACAAAATCGAGGAACTCATGATGTAAGATCCAAGAAACCTCAAATTGGAATGGTTTATTTGATTTGGGAGTAGGAGAGTCCTTTCGTAGTGAAAGAAGAATGGGGTTGTGATCAGATGTGATGGAAGTTAAGTACCGTACAAAGGCCTCATCCCAGCGAAGGCATCTGAGAAGCTTAACAAAGAAGCGATCCAGACACTTGGAAACACGAGTGCCAGTGAAAGACCTTTGTTCCAGGTGAAGTGACCAGAAAATCCGATGTCAATATGCTTCAACTAGTTCACCACATTAAATAATAGTGGAATCTGGCAAGAGAGTATTGGCACCGTCCTACCAATCTTCAAGGGATAAAACAGAGTTGAAATCTACCTTCAATAAAGAGAGGGGACTTGATAGACTTAGCCTCGGAGAAAAAGTTCTTCTAAAATTGGCCTCTACTCTCCCTTCTCGGAGGAGCATAGATAACGATCCGATGAAGAATATTTGTACCTGTAATAATTATTGCATGAATAAATTAAAGTGAATTGTGATCGAGTATAAGGAGAATATATCATTATTTGAAAGAATCCAAAGGACTCTAGAGAAACTGATAGCTTCAACGCAGATTGAGTCCTTAAACTTGAGCTTAGCACAAACAGTGTCCGCCCTGATACCCGAGATATGAGTTTCAAGAACCTCGAGGATGTCAATATGATAATGATTCTTGAAATAACAAAAAGAATTTCTAAAACCCAAGGCGTTGCCCCCTGTTCATTCCAGGCGAGGCAATTCATGGGAAACGACACGAGAGATATGTTGTAGCCCTCTTGATTCCGGTGAATCCTCCATCATATCCAATAAGTCATTATTGGTATTCTCCTCAACCTACAAAGAGAGGATATTAGACGTTTACACCGGTAAATCAATTGTCATATTCTTTGGCGTGAGTAATGCCGGAGGAGGACCTAGTTCAATCATAACTAGGTCCTGATGGATCAACCCAAACAATAGCTCCGACCTTTGATGGTGGAGATGGCGAAGAAGAAGTGGTGATAAAGGATCATCCCAAACAATAGCTCATACCTTTGATGGACCAATGTCAAGGTCTAAGTTGAAGGTGATTGAAAGAAAGCTCAACACATTCATTTCATATGCTTTAAAGAAAGAAGAGGACAAGTCTGAAAGCACGACAATGATTCTAGTAACCAATGTTGCTTATGTCTAGCATATCGCTTTTATAGACTTAGATTGTTTTGCCAATGATTGGCCATGACTTTGAGATTTTATTTAGCTTTCTAATTATTTTATTTAAGTTTATAAAGGTATGACATACGAACAATTATAACCATACCCTTTCAGTTTAGAGTCTAGTGTAGTAGCTTCCCGATTTACCAGTTTGTAAGTGATTGTTTTGTTTCTTTATGAATTTCGGCCCTTGAACTTTGTAAGGCTGAGTTCTCCACTAATGATATCACATTAGCTTTTGTTCAAACTCAAAGAAAACTCTTTGCAAGTATGTTAATCTCAAAAACACAAAAATACTCCCGTTGAGAATATCGATTCACATCTAGGCACTAGTTGTGTCATTTATATCAATTCTTCAAGGGATTGGTGATTTCAGCCAGCCAAGGCAAACTCTACGTCCTCCTAGTTCGTCAAAATTTTAGGTTATGTAGAGGTAATGATGAAGGATCATCCCCACCAGTGGATCACACCTTTTACAAGGTCAATAAGTTCATTTCATATGCTTTGGAGTAACAAATTGACAAGTCAAAGACAAGACAATTATTCTAATGACGAATATCTCCTATGTCTAGTTTATTGCTTTTATTAACTTAGATTGTTTTTGCAATGCTCGTCCATGACATTCAGATATTATTTAGCTTTCTAATTAGTTTATTTAACTTTATAAAGAGATGGTATACAAACAATTACATCAATACACTTGCAATTTAGATTCTAGAATAGTAGTTTTCTGATTCAATAATTTTTAAGTGATTGTTTTCTTTCTTTGATATTTCGTCCCTTGAACTGAATAATGATGTGTTCTCCATTAATTAAAGGATATTAGCTTTAGTTCAAAAACACGGAACTTTCTTTGAGAGTACTCTAATCTGACAAACAGAAAAATACTCCCCGTAAGAGTGTCGTATGTGTCAATTCTTCAAAGGATTGCTGAATTCGGCAAACTAAGGCAAACTCTCAGTGCTCCTAGTTCATCAATGATTCAAGGTTGTATAGAATTATATAAGGCAAAGGTCGGTAAGTCGTGCTTTAGGGTCTAGCGTTCACATTCAATTGGGGGATTCTACTCGTTCTTCTTCCCGGTTTGAGTCTGATTTCTATCCTTCACTTTCACCCTTCATTTATGTCGCCTCTTTCATCCATTAAATCTGATTTGTCTTTATTGTTTTAGTAGATTAATTGCCTAGAGCATCAGCGAAGTGGCTAATCCTTGTATGAAATTGTATATGAACTTTGTGGCTTCAAATCGCATTTGACGGTTTAAGATTCATCATCTATACATTGAATCGTTATGTTTCAATCATCAATTGTATTTTTTTTGTTTGATTCGCATTAATGGATCAATTGGTGTGACTAATTGTTTCCTTTTTTCTTTGATGGAGTTCGTTGTTGTTGATTGTGACTAGAGGATACGGAAAACCCATAGCCAAAAGCAAAAAAAAAAACTGACTGGTTCCACCATTGTTGTTTTTGTTCAAGCTTGCTAGAAATAACGTCCAAGTTCATCCTCAACCAAAGTATAAAGTGGTTCAAGTTTATATCCCGAAAAGGGAACTTAAAAGAAAATTGAAGAAAAACACAAAAAATCAAGAAAAGGGGATCAAGTTGTTCAATTCTCGGAAATTTTTGAATTTTCTTGCTTTATTTTCTAGGGAATTATTTCAATCAAATCTTGTATATCGTAGAAAAAATAAATGACCTAAAAAATACAAATGGGATAAAAGAAAAGAAGGTTCTGGGATTTTTATTTGATTTGATTTCTTTTTTTCTAGAATTATGGTTAGACAACCAAAGATAGAATTTTGTAAAAGTAATCTTTCTTGATAATCAAGTTGTAACCAAAAAATGAAAGTGAAAGAATACATTCTTTCCCTTTTAGGAAAACATGTTCATGCTTGCTTGTGCATCAAGTACATAGATCTGTTATCCAAGTTCACACCTCCCTCGCACAAGCCATGCATACGTCCAGCCTGTCTCGCCCACACCCACGGCCCAGCGTCGCCCATGACGCCCAAGCCATCGCCCACACCAGCGCGCACCATTACCCTTCGCAAAGGTCACTGAATTAATAATTTCCCCGCCCCAGTACACAAACACGGAAAAGATCACCAGATTTCACACCAGGATCACAAATTTTCACAACTTTCAGATTTTAAACGTTGTTCTCAGTGCCTAAATAACCTCAAACACCGATTACAGCCTATAGTTCACAACAAATCCGGGACTTGTGAAAAGTAAACAATGTCCTTCCGGAAAACATATTATTGACGTCATTCTGACACCAAATGCCAAGTTTCTGCACCATCTTGCCGCAATTTTTCCTCAACTCACCTTTTTCAACAACTTTTACTATGTTTCACCAATTTTCACCATCCGTCAAATCTGGTCACATTTTGCATCAATTGGCTTCTGACTGAGTCAACAAGATACGATCTTTTTGACTTATAATTCGCATATATTGAGTTCTGAACACTTAAATTACCCCCATAAATAGTTGAAAGTCATTCTTGTAGCTACATTTGCATCGATTTTATTGTTGAGTATCTTATAGTTGTCGCTTTTCATTTGGGTCTTTTCAAACGTGTATGTTTTTTGATAGATTTATCCTTCCTAGTTTGATATTATGTTGCTTAATTATGAATTAGTTACATATTAGGAGTTTCTAAGACGCTGCTTATCTTGCTAGGATTCATTCTTTTCCAAGTGAATTGTTTATTCTAACGATGAATATCTTACCGTAGGTTGTGCTTTCGACAAGAGCAAACACTTGTGAGGTTGATTTCAGATTTCTAACATTTAATATCTTTCCATGTCAGTCTATTTTTTTATCATAACATGTTCAATTGAAGAAGATGGATCACGTGGAGTAAGAAGTCGTACGCCATCACCAGAAAACCAGCCAAATCTGATGATTCTCTTCAATCTATCAGTGGCTACTATAGCCAATCTACCATCGGAGATGGCGTACATGAGATATGTGTCACAGCTGCAACAGCCGCCACCCTAGATGCACGTGTTGGGCACCACTGAACACGTAGGCTTTTCGAATACCGCCCCCTTACCACCGGCCATTCCACTGATAGTTAGAAGACCCTATATCAGCGACATCAACAACTCTAACAACCTAACTAAAACGTTACAACATCCCGCAAAAACGTTCAACAAGAGCATAACTTGAGGTATGATCATTCCATCCACTCTACTACTAATAGTAATTGGGGTGATGATGATCAGTAGGGACATGACGATGAGGCCCAGTATGAGTGGTGAGCCTAGTGAGAGCATCAACACCTTGAGGCCTCACACAGAAAGGAGCTCGATCAAGATGGTATTGGTCGAATCAAAGTGAAGATCCCACCTTTCTAAGGTAAGTGCGACCCTGATGCCTATCTAGAAAGAGAGGTGAAGCTTGGAAAATTTGTGACTGCCACAACTTTCCGTAATACACAAATGTACAATTAGCTACTTTAGAGTTTACCAGTTATGCTACGGTTGGGTGGACTTCTGTTGTTAGTAATCGAGAATCCGCCTATCAACACGTGGGTCCACATGGAGGCAGTCATGGGAGCTCGTTTATTCTCCTAGCAGTACCATTACGAGCTCAGAAAATGCCTAGGGAGCATTAGACAAGGATCCATGAGAATCGAAGAGCCATGCAATACTATATATATAGCCATGCCACGAGCTGACATCACAGTGGAAGATGAGATCACCATGGCAAGGTATCTTCGTATTTACATCCTTATATTTTTGAAAATTGGAATTATGGCTTTACAACAACATGCAAGGGATGAAGCACCTCCCCATTCAAGTCGAGAAGTAGTTCCAACGATAGTGAAGGTCATAAAATCATCCATAACAACACCAACAATGTCATACTTACAAGCAGCAGGGGCACAATTCAACCATTTTGATCCACTATTTAACAGGTCAAGCGTGCAATAATGTGCCGAATCCTCACGACCTTGATTTGTATCAACAGAACTCTGCAACGCCTCCTACAACTATACAGTTGTCCACTTCATTTCGTTCAAAAGATAACCTTCATGAGAAACCAAAGGCTAAGGCTATTAAGTGTTTTATGTTTCAAGGAATGGCTCATTATATGAAGGACTGGCCTAATATTAGAGTTTTTTTGTTACTGCACAAGGAAATTATGAATCTAGTCTAATCTTGAACATGAGACATTGCATGCTAGTTTTAATAATAATGTGCTTACTAATGATGATGTGGATTATGTTGGCTATGAGCATGGTTATTCTTTGATGGTAGATGGATTTTGTATCTTAATCAGGCACCTTGAAATGATAATTAAAGGGAGAATTTGTTCCACACTACATGTAATGTTAAGGATAAGGTGTGCAACATGATTATTTATATATGAAGTTGTTCTAACATGGCTAGTGATGAACTAGTTAAAAAACTAGAAATTTCTACTTTGACACATCATAGACCTCAGAAGCTTCATTGTATGAATGAGTGTGGTGAGCTAAGAGTTAATTGACAAGTTAGAGGTTCCTTTAAGCTAGGAATTTTTTATGATGAGAGTCTATGCGATGTTTTTACTATGCATGCTTGTCATATCTTGTAAAGTAGACCTTGAAAATTTTATAGAAAGGTCATTCATAATGGGTATGCTAAGACTCATACTTTTCCATTATGTGCTTCTAATATTGTATTGATACCTATTACACCACATCAAGTGGCCGAGGCTTATGATAACAAGAGA
The DNA here is from genome assembly GCF_046119375.1 of Phyllobates terribilis. Taxonomy (NCBI): domain Eukaryota; kingdom Metazoa; phylum Chordata; class Amphibia; order Anura; family Dendrobatidae; genus Phyllobates; species Phyllobates terribilis. Next base: position 54,722 of record NW_027367056.1, on the reverse strand, counting down.
GAAGCCGCCTGGAAACGCAAAACCTTAGCCGAGAATAGCCCAAGTTCTGCCCGACCTATCCTTCACTCCACATGGCCCGGAAACAACCATACCCAGCCCTAACTGACCCTAACCACCTCCCATTCCCATGTCCCACATGACCTTAACTAACCTACACATGGTCGCGTAGTCCTTAGCTTCCGAAGCTCACTAGTTAATGAGCCCTTACCCCGGACATCGCCCTTAGACCCTTGTGAGTATCCTACACCCTTTTTGGTAATGATGATTCCCCAAACGGGTTTTAGCATATAATTAATTGTGGCTTCACCTAGGGATAATAAAGGGAGGGAGTCTACAATTGTGGATGTTAATAAAACTAATCATGCTAGTAATGTTACAAACTTTCTTTCATGAGATTATTTAGTTGCTTGGTGTTTCTAGGGAAAGTGTTTTTAATATAGATATTAAGGTTTTGTCCTATATCTGGAAGTCGTTATGGACTATTCATTCTCCTACAAAGATTGCACCTCTTGACTGCAGCTATGGTTTGAATTCGCCAACCCCTCTCGATCTTAAGTCGTAGCCTTTACTGGAACGTGCATACTTTGATGCTACTAATCAGGCTGATTTTTTGAAAAGGATGCATGAGAGGACGTGAGAGATGCTTGAAGTTACATCAGAGAAGAGTTCTCAAGGATCAAACCATGGTCAACACCTGGTGTTGTGGGATCTAGGAGACCAAGTAGTCGGCGACATTGATGACTAGAGAATGAGTCTTTTTCAAGAAAGGGGGAATTGATAAAGGATAATACCCACCAACATCTCCCACATTTGAAAAAATTAATAAGTTCATTTCATATACTTTGGATAAAGAAGAAGACAAGTCCGAAGATAAGACAATGATTCTAGTCATGATGTTGCCTATGTCTAGTTTATCACTTTTATAGACATAAATTGTTTTGACAACGATTGACAACAAATTTGAGATATTATTTAACTTCCTAAATAGTTTTTTTAAGGTTATAACGGGATTTCATATGAAAAATTATAGCCATACCCTTGCAGTTTATGTTCTAGAGTAGTAATTTCCAGATTTAGCAGTTTTGAGTGATTGCTTTGTCTTTGAGATTTAGGCCCTTGAACTATATAAGGATGAGTTCTCCATTAATTACAGGAGATTAGATTTTTCAAACGAAAATAACACTCTTGTAGAGTACGTTAATCTCACAAACAGAAAAATACTCACCGTGAGAGTATCGATTCGTATATAGGCACTAGTTATGTCGTCTTTGTCAATTGTTCAATGGATTGGTGAGTCCGGATAGTGAAGGAAAACTCTGAGTGCTCCTAGTTCATCAGTGATTCTATGTTATCTAGAGTTATAGAACAAGAAGGTCGGTAAGTTGTGCGACAAGGGTTTAGTGTTCCCATTCAATTGGGGGGTTCTTCTCGTCGTTCTTCCCGGTTTAAGTCAGATTTGTATCCTTCACTTTAACCATTCATTTATTTTTCTTCCGCCATTCATTAATATGATTTGTCTTTGTTGTTTTAGTATATTGTTTGGCTAGATCACCACTGAAGAAGCTAATCCTTGTATCAATTATAAAAGACGAAGGTCGGTATGTCTTTTGTGACAAGGCTCTAGCATTCCCAATCAATTGGAGGCTTCTTTTTCTCATTCTTACCGTTTTGAATCTGATTTCTACCCTTCACTTTTTCCCTTCAATTGTTTCTATTTGTATTGTGAATTCAAAGAACATCGTTCTCTTTATGAGTAATACTTTTTTCCTTAGTTTTGATTATGATAAACCACTTGTTATCTCATGTTTTATCAAGTACATTATGAAGGCATAAAGAACAGATTAAATGCCTCACAAACATTCCAAGTATAAGATCAGAGAACAAGGCCGAACACCTTGAGTCAAGAACTAGAGAACATAGTTCTGTTAAACCCATATCAACATAACAATGTCTTCAAACGTTGAACGAAGTGAAGATGTTCTTTGAAACTAATTCCTATGCACATATTATGATAAATAAGAGTTATTTCTGAAGAACTTCTTCCTTCAAGCACATAAGACAAGAACCCCAACAAAAGGAAAAAGTGGCTTTCAAGTTGGATGTTGATTTGAGCATTTGAATTTTGAAGGATATTCACTTTCTCTGTTTGTGGATAGTCTTAGGATAAGTGTTATGAATATTTTAGGATCATTGATGCTACTATATAGGTACGACTATGATATTTCGTTCCTTTGTTTTGAAAGATACCAAATAAACACACTTAAGTTCACAAAATTGTGAGAACCTTTGGTAATCTCTTACCTCAGGGAAAACTCACATACTCTTTTCTATTAAAATTGATTACAAAATAAGGACAGAATATATAATTTCTAGTCTAATCAATTAAGACTCTCCCTATTGTAACAATCAGTGCTTAATCTTTCAAGAATAGTTTACAAATGTTTTTCTACTAATCTCTCTTAATCACACATAAAATCACGCCTATACAACTGAATGCTATCAACTATATATAGGATAAATGAGTTGGACTTCACTAGCCAACCCTAATTACAAACGGTGGTCCTAATAACCCTAGTATGCCAACATTGTGAACTACTTAGTTTGTTGAGAATTTCAACAAAGAGCAATCAAGTTAGTAAGTAACACGAAAAAAATCCTGATTCCATGTGTGGGATGATCCATATCTATGGAGACACTGCCAAGATCAGGTGATAAGATGTTACAGTGTAGTAAATTATGTCCTTACCTTTCGTCACACAGAATCATGCGAGGGCCATTTTAGGGTAAATAGGACAGCTAGGAAAGTATTGGAAGCAGGACTCTATTATCCACACATCTTTTGGGATGGAAACGTGTTTTGTAGATCATGTGATCGATGACAGAGGACAGGCAATATGACTACAAAAAATGAGATACCGCAATCATCGATAAATTTTTGCATGATTGTCAATGTTGGGGGCATAGATTTCATGTGACCATTCCCCAACTCATCCAGGTACACTTATATCATACTCGTAGTGGACTACCAATCTAAATGGGTGGAGGTGAAGGCCCCTATGACTGATGATTCTAAAGTATTTACATGTTTCCTTAAGGTGACAAGGTGTTCCTCTTTCAATCTAGACTTCGACTCTTCTCAGGACTTACCGTCAAGCCAAAAGACTTTAATTCAGGCGTTGCTCGGGAGGCAACCAAATGAAGTTTTCCCCTTTTTACCAAAATATATAAAACCAAAAAGAAAAAAGAAAAAACAACATAATACAAAACACTCCACCTACCCAAACCCTACCTTCCCTCACCATTTTCGGCCGCAACTCCATTCTCCTCTCCCACACAAAACTAGATCAAAGTCTTAACAACCATTCCCGACCACACCTTGCTCAGTTTGTCACCATTGCGCCTCGTTCTACTAGTATCGTGCCCATCACCGGAGTTTCAGTTCGTCCCCTATCGTCAAAAATTAATGAATCGGTAAAATCCTACCTCTAAGCTTCATTCATCATTGGCACTTCTTTTTTCTTTTTCGTTTTGACCATGAGAGCCTTGAAATTCCATAAATTCCAGAGCATTTTGAGCAAGTTAGAGGAAGACGAAGTTTCTAGTTAAGACTGGGTGATTTTTCGACGACACCAATAACACTGACGAGTCTGCTATCAAAACTAGCACGCGCCACGCAAAGGAGTCGACGCTCCATGTGGTCCCTGTTATGCAGTTCCACTAGTCGCAAAACTTCACACGTGGACAACTCCGAGTTTAACATAGCTTGTGGTAGATTTTTTATGATAAATCTTGTACTCTGTAGGTTGAGTTATGTCGGGTGTAATAGTGGACAAACGATGGTGGACCTATGAGTAATTGGATTTGGTGGATACGCTATGGGAACGTAATTTTTCCCGCTCCATCAAGGTAATCGATATTCCAACGATGCCGGAATTGGGCATCTGGGAGTGCCTGCAACATCTATTTGAGTTCGGTGGGCTAGGTAACTTCATGGCAATCAACCAACCGACTTACGAGGAGTTTTGTATCTACTTCCTAGCGATTTTGGAGGTCATTTACACTATTACAAAGGTTGGCGGAAACGAGTTTATGTACATCAGCTTCGCATTCGATAATCTATGGTACTTCGTACTAGTGGAGTTTCATTTCCAAAGTCTTAGAGTCACGAAAGATCCGACTCCTGGGTGATCAAACATTAACACCAACAGCCATTCAATTTTCGTCTAGTACACCATTCCACACCAGTAATAAATATAACAAAAGGATGATGCACCCAACGATGAGCATGGCGTGCAAGATTCTTACCACCAACATTCAAAGGAATGGGAACATGAATCGCTTTTCACAGAAGCTGATCTCCCAAATATTGGGTCTCATGCCTTTCGGTGATAGAGTGCCATGATTGTCTACCGAGTTCATTAAGGGACTTGGCGGGTGAAGGAGAAGAAGCCACGCCGCGAGATCGTCCATGGCTAGTTACTGAACTCGCCGGGTCTTGCGCTACAAGTGACCTTCAAATCATTGGAGGGGATCCCATCAACTGCTTATGACAAGGACCTGCTGTAGCGCTAATCATGCCTCACAAACGCGCAGAACCGATACCGGTAGTTTCCTAGAATGACATGATCTGATGACCCGCTACGATGCCCTTGAGTCCAGGTTTGAGGTGATGCATAGGTAGACCATGCACATCTTGGTAGTGATGTACCGACTCCAACACGAGCAGATAGAGAGATGTGCCGATCACTTCCACCACCACAGTGAGTCCTTATGTACTCTCCTCACTTTCTATTGATTCCTCTTTTTATATATTGAGGTTATGTGGCATATCAAGTATGGGGGAGATTGCAGTTGGTATTGTAGGACTGTTGAGTTTGTACCTCATTTTTATTTTTTTAGAATGTTATATGTTTTCATATGTCCTTGTGGTTTGATTGATCTTATCATGCGACTTGTGCACAGAAGACCATTTCGGACCTAGTTTTTGCTGCTTCCGTTGTTTCTAGCACATAGTTCATCATTCATACTGCGGATAGACGAAGCTCTAGCGTTTTATTTGAAAATAATAATAAAAGAAACAAAAGATAGAAAAGGCGTAGATATAAGAAAAACAATAAATGATGTCTGGAGGTGCAGCATAATCATCTTTATTTTCGTTCTGTTTATCCACCATATCTAACATCGTCGCCTCCTTTGGGTCACACCAATTCTAGTTACGACGTCATTTCTCCCCTATCTTTGTTTCCATGTCTCACTACGTTCTGCATCTACTAACATATCTAAAGTTGTCGCCTCCCATGGGTAATACCAGTTCTAGCACCGACGACACCACACTTGCCTACTTTACAATGTCACCAGATTTAAGGTTATATAACATTCATCTCAGCATCACACCTTCACTCACTATAGCATACAACCAATTCCATGATGATATCATATTCAGCATTCTACAGTTGTTCCATGAGTACCGAGGACTCCTTCTAGACAGCAAGTATGCCACAAGCAGCGTCCTGCGCCCCGAGGCATTTACCCCATGCCCCGCGCCAGGCCGGTTGTCTGAGCTTCACACCTCTTTTTGGTAGTCCCTTGATAGATCAATACTTTGTACATTTTTCCACTTCCAACCTTTTTCTTCTATATTTTTTTTTCTACTTTTCTCTTGATTCTTTTATTCTTAGTCCAATATCTACATTGATGGCAATGCATAATTGAAGTATAGGGGATGGAATAGTTCATTAGTATACATAATTCACTAGATTTTTCTTAATTTCATTGAGTCAACACTTGAATTCATAAGTAGGTTTATCTTTCTTACAATTTATCTATTGTGTACGTATATAGCGCATTTGTTTAGAAAAAAGTTAAAAAATTAGAAAAATAAAATAATGAAAAAGCCACAAAAAGAAAAAGGGAAACAAAATCTTGGGATGTTTCAAAAATCCTACAGGGTGATTCGTGCAATAAGCATGTAACCTGGACCGATATAGGCTGGTGGAATATGAAATTATGAGAGATGTGAAAATAAGTGAGCCCAAAAGAAGAGGAGTGGCTAGGTGAAGTCCTGGTGATTTTAGGACTTCTCATTACGATGAAAGGAGACTTAAGAAGATGAGACAGATGGAGGAGTTTGGAGTTTATCACTTAAGAGTTAGAGGCATTGGCCGGAGTTCTACACGCGTGATCCACATCATATAAGTTTTGCTTGACCTAGGAGATTCACGACATCTATTATAGGAGTGTTAGCTCATTCTTGCTCGTACTCTTGGAGACCTTCGGTGTTTGCCAAAATGTGAGTTAGCTTTCTTTTATCCTACTTGCGATGAGTAAAGGTCTATGTATGGATGATTTTGATATGAGCTATTTCATATAGCTCATCTAACACGATTTAGCACATATTATATGGTGGAATGAAGCACGTTAGTGGAGTTTGGATGTTTATGATACGAGAGACGACTTCATGCTAATCGGATATTACCAAGGAGTTTTTGGAGTTGAAGGTGAGGATGGATCTATATCAAGGATCTAGGAGGAGGATGCGACACTAGAAGATGCACACATTGGCATACGAAGAAGCAAGGTGCAATGACACAAAGGATCCATGGATGCGCCTTGTGGCCATAATCGTGCAACCCGCGGCTAGAGCACCTAGGAAGACTCACGCGCCACATTTTAGCAACGATACAATGTCTTAGTTGCTAGGATTTTTACATAGTTAATTTGTAGGATCGAATGTGGATTTTCTCTATAGAAAAACTTGTTGACTTGTATAATCTCAAATAAACTCAAATAGCTATAGAAGCTATAGAGTTAGATTCCGGAATAGATATTAACTACAATTAAGCACTATAAAAACAATTAAAAATGCTTAGCTCGTGCAAAGATTTACCAAGGTGAGAAATCTAAGCTTCTAATAATCTCGGGATAAAACTCACCACTAACTTGTATTAATTCAAGAGCAATTAGACACTTAATCTACTCCTAGCTCAATGGAACTCTCTCTCAATACAAGTTCCGTTCATCTTCTACAAGTAATCTCTCTCTATCAAGCTCCTAAGTGTTTTAGACACTAGCTTTGCTCACAATGACTTAAGCTCAATATAGCTTTCCTCTAGCTTTCTCTGTAGCTTAATCTCTTTGCTCTCTTCATCTCATGACGCTAAAAAATCATGCCTAACAAACACACCTATGCACGCTTTATATAGTAATTCTAACTTACAACCCTTAAGCTAGAAATACTATATCTCACTACATATGAAGAACGCCAACTCAGCAATCCACGTGATCATCTTCACTCCAGAAATGCATCTATGCACCAAATCACTTTGTGCTTCTTCAACTTGATCTTGTAGCTTCCACGTTGTCTATTCGTTTGCCTCAGCACTTCTCTTGATTTGTCCAGCTTGGTGATCCCCGTACATACACTATCCAAAAGTAGAAATCCTATCAAACTCCCATGTTGTTTCCATTTCCCTTAAGCTATAGCTTCAACGACCTTCCCTTCATTGGACCAAATCCTCTAAGCGCATGCCTACAATTCTAACCGTGGACACGCTTTAGCAACCTTACTTGTACCTTCTCTCTTTTCTTCAGAAGCGCGATCCTCTAGCTTTGCAGCGACTGTCGCTCGTTCAAAGCTAGACCTCCCATCTTCTTATTTCTTCACTTCAACCTTAATTACGTCTTGGCGAGATTCAGCCTTTCCCACTAGACCTTAAGCTAGACTCTCAATAGTCACAGCTAGTCCTTTTGTGCTTAATCTACTCTTATAACTCCTCGAGCTATACCTTACTAGCTTAAAACACACAAAGGATATCAAATACTTGAGTTTTTTTATCATCCAAACAAGGAGAATGGTTTAAGTATCTCATTCCATCTCTAGCTCAAACCAACATTTCCCCCCTTTTTGATGATGACAAAACCATAAACAAATAAGGACAATTAATTTCCAATCGTACATAGTTAAGCTACAGATATGCAATATAGATTAATAAAGTATTACAGATATAACAAATCAACTCAAGTATTTTTGCTAAGAACACTTTAGCAAGTATACATTTGTCCCCCCTTAGACCAAGCCGGTCTAAAATCTTTCCCCTTAGTTGAATAAGGATATGTACCTAAATACTACCCCTTTTTACATCATCAAAAAATTCAAGCATAACTCATGGAAAGGGAACTAAGTGGAAAGTGCAATCAAGCTAACTCAGTAATCAAGCATAAAATGCAGTAATTACAAAATAGTAAAACTATAACCAATCAATAAGCGCAAGCATATAGAAACCAGAAAGGCACACTTTATATCATAAAACACTTACACCTTTTAGTAGCAGATAGTCCTAGAATTACTAGTTAAACTCTTCAGCAAAAGAGGAAACAAAATAACACAGCACAAACACACCCTTCCACCTTAGTCATCAAGTTTTATAGTGAATACACCATGTTTTGTAGAAGAGTGACCATTTCATCTTGTCGAGCTCTCATGAGCTCAAGCTGAGCTGTGAACTCAGTCAGCCTGCACTCCACTGATGAACCCTGAGCCCGAATAGCATAAACAATGCGCTCGGAGGCAAGCGATTCACCGACAGCTGGCAAAAGAACTTCTCGAGACTGGTGTCAATATCTTAGCAGGGATAGGCTTATCAACTAGCTCTGTGACCTTCTCGACCATATGCACTTCATTAAATGACGTTTCATGCACTAGCTTGTATAACCCCTCGGCTTCAAACCTTGAGCTATTATGTGTGGGAAGGGAAGAGGAGAGCCATAATGAGCGTGACTTACAGCCATGTGTGAGAAAATAATTTGAGTTGTGTTGATCAGTTGTCTGCTCAGACACTCAACCATGATGCAGCAATAAAAAATGGTGTCTAGGTCCATGTTGGTGTTTCTAGGCATGATATTCTTGACAATGGAGTAGTGCAAGAGTCGCTTGGAGGACAAAAGATGCTTTGTCTTCAAAATAACTACTACATTCTTACCAAAGATAGTCTGCTTGATAGCACGTGAGTTCTTTGGTCAATTATTCATGTAGAGGTGACCAAATCCAACTAAAGACCCATCTGAGTCGGGCTCTTGACCTATCACCTTCGCCAAATCCTTAACCTTAAAGCTCTCACACACATCGTGAAACCACTGAAAATTACAAGAAGTCGGTTCACCTGCGGATGAGCTGTTGCTGAAGCGAGAGTAGAATTGCCTTACCATATCTAAATCAGCCATGTTTACCACCGTTTACAAGTTATCACAGTTTTGCATCTTAAGAAGGGAAGTGAAGTGATCAGAGTTGGAAGCGACCTCTATTTCATGAAGAATGTCCGGCGAGGCAATGACAGGAAAGAGGATGTCACGCTTTACTATGCAGGTAGGCAACGGTGGGAACTTTGCCTTCTTTGCAGGACTCGCTTTTCGCCACTTCTTTGCGCGTGGTGGTTTCTCAGTCTTCACCACCACTACCGATGAAGAAGGCTCAATCTCATCATCTTCTTCTTCTGACTGCACTTTCTTCTTCCTTTTCTAGCTTTCATTTTCCCTTAGCTGTGGCGGTGAATGGATTACAGTCACGTCAAAAATAACTCCTATTTGACAGTGGCAAGATCTGAAAGAACGTTTGACAGTCTGGCGGTGACTGGGTCCTCTACTGCAACTTTGTTAGTACCTTCCTTTGTAGCTTGACCCTCGGCGAGATCTGTGACACTAACTTCTCTGACTTCTGGATAAGCCAGAATTTCAAGTGTCTTAGACCATGTAGAAACCAACAATTAAGTCTTGGCATAGTCAGAGGGAGAGCTTTCTGCTCGGCTAGTCTGGCAAGCCTCTAACGTTCTAGCTCTTCATTTTTCATCTAACGTGTTTCTATAAATTCAGCAAAAAGCTCTTCCTTGGATGGTAGGCGAATTGTTATTTCGTCGGCCATTTTATTCTTTGAGGAGTTTGGTGTTTTTAGGGTTTGAAGAGTTGAGATTTTAAAGGAGCGAGAGTGTGTATGTGGAGAGCGGGTTATAGTGAGGGTTATATCGGAGATTCTGGAAATATAGTGAGGGAGATATAGAGTTGACACGGTAAAGGACTAAAGTTAATGCATACCCGTGTATTTATAGATGTGCTTAATCTTCCTCTGTAATTTTCCACCGCTAAACCGAAGGCAAGATACCTTCATCGGATAGCTCTCGAATCTCTGCAAATCTCTACAACGGCTATAATTACTCACTGGAAGCGCTGCAACGGCTAGATTATCTCGCTGGACTGGATGCGCTGCAATGACTATAATTATAATGGCTAGGTGTGGCTTTGCTAGATCTAATTAGAGCTACATCACTAAGCCACATAGCTTTTAGGAATCTATTTAGTCTAGATCACCAATCTACATGTTTAGAACGTCACATCCTCGAGCCTCAAAAAAACAACCATTTGCCTTAAGCAAACTTCCTCATTAAACAAACCTCTGAGTAGCTCAACTCAAACCAAATACTGCTACCTCAGCTACCCTCACATAAGCGCTTGATCATGCTAGGAGTGTGACTTGTGTGATATGTGTGCCAAATTATAACCAATTAAGCATAAAGAATAACAAGAAATGAACATTTCACATGGGGGATATAAAACACTCACACTCAACATATGTATATATATTATGTCCATATAGAGGGGTAGCTGGCTCTTTGACACAAAAAATGAATACATCCTATTTTTAGAGTTTTTTAAGGTACTTGGGAAGCGTTACATTTATGTCGTCTTAGGAACACCGTAGGAGTGGATCATTTATATAGGCTTGCAATATGGTCAGAAGACAATCACCACTCTCTATTTGTGGAACAACAAGATCATGCAATGGGTTATGACTATAAGCTATAGCTTAAATAGAATATACAACTCAAGCTAGATTGGCATGTTCCAATAGATTATGCATAAATAACAAGCAAGCAAGAAGCACAATCAAACTAAAATTCCCAATGAAGATTAAGATGCTAATTCATAGTCAAAGTTGAGAGAAACTTATAGCACATATATTGCTTCAGCTAATGAAGTGATAGAAAGCCAGGCTAAAGTCTATGGCTTAGAAATATATCCATGCAAAGGGCCTTAGAGAGATTTTGCTCTTTTTCTCTTCTATAAGGTACAAGAATATGACTCATCGAGATGGATAGAGACCCGGTTGGATGCTTCATAGAAATGCTTGAATATTCCTGAGTCTCGCTGGAAATATAGTATGTAGTTGTACCATAAATGAGTCTCGCTTGAACGGAGCGACTCTTAGCTCTTATGGATACACCGCTTTGAGTAGATAGGAATGGAATAGATGTGTGTAGACAGTTTAGCAGGCTTGATTTCATTTTTGTTTCAGTCCTGAAGGAGATGAATCTCCTCCTGTAGTGTGAAATGAGAGTAGCTTGTAGATTTGACGATGTAGCTCCTACTCTGCATTTCAACTTGCAATATCAATCAAGCTTTTGGTGTCCAATGAAGTGATGACTTCGAAGGAACATTAGCACTAGGTATTCCTTAGGTGGAAGTTCGCACATTAATCATCAAAGCTCTAGGAGTAGACTCATAATAGATATCATCGTTCAGATCAAGCACTTGATGAGGTACGTATTTAGAAGGCACACCTCACTGTGCTTTAGCTTATTCGTTCTTGCCTTTTGAGAGCCTAGTACCTACAAAAATGGTCTTATACGACCCGCTCTGGTCAAGCTTGCCTTCATCAAGACTAGGTTGATCGAGCATTTCCTTTCTAGAGTTAGCCATAGACAGATTATAGGGCTTTTTCTTGAGCTCAATTAAGCGCTCACAGTCATGCCATAAGTGACCATTGTTTCCGTAGAAAGTGATACAATGGTTATATCATACATAACCATACTTGCCTTTTCCAGGGTGAAATGGGTGAAGCTAGTAGGTTGAGTGTTTGGATGAGATTGCGCTTTTTTGATATACATTTTATGCGTGTTCTCTCCATGAAACCATTGTTTGTCCTTGCTTGGTCCTTGATCAAGAACTCTAACCTTGATTTGTAAGTATTGATTCTCAGCTTTTCAAGAGTGAAGTTCTTTATCTGGCTTGACTAATTTGTCATTCAGCTCACTAGATAGAGATGTACCTGAATTGGATGAATCATGATTGGTGAAGCCCAAACCTGGTCGTGCTTTCACAAAAACTTTTTGGTTGACCGTTTTTGCTTCAACATTCTCAGCTATATCATCTAGCTTGGTTAGGATTTCAAAAGCATGCTCGCTACAGTTGATTCAGTGCTCAGAGCTATATCTATAACTTTTCCTTTACAAAGCTCACAAGAGCTTACCTCACTTTATCTCGAAGAGCCTTGTGATCTAATACCAATTCATTTAAAATATCAACAAGGTTTCGCTTAGGAAAAAGTTCAAAATTAAAAGAGCTTACGTCGATGTCTTCATCTGATTTGGAGTCTTTAGAGGCTACTATGCACATCTCTTATGCTTCTCCACAGTCTAGCTTGTCGTCCGAATAACCCCATAAAGTGCAAAGGCTTTTCTCGGTGGAGTTTCTGATGCGCTTGGATCAACCTTGGCACTAGTACTTGCCTTAACCATGTGTCCCTTTCCTTGAAAGTTATATCAGACCATATCTTTGAGGTCACGTGGCTTGGATTAATCTCTTTGAAAGACACCTTGTCTCTTAAAGAACTTCTTGACAAATTTTGTCATCATCGTAACATCCTGGTCTTCTTCATGGTCATCTTCATCATTGTCTTCCATCGTCTGATGAACTCGGCTGAGCATGAGTGCCATCCTCTTGTTTTCCTTAGATGTGAGCAACTCTTTTAGATATTCACTTTCTTGCACTCGAAGTTTACCATCTAGCACAGAAACAAAGAGCTCTTTCATTTCTTTAGTCATTAGCATTATTCTCTTAGAGGTATTAAATTTAGAATTTACCCCATGAATAAAAGCAAGTGAGAGTTGCCAGGAATCTACCTTAAGCCCTGCTGAGGAAATTTTATCGCATAATACCTGGAATCTTGAATGATAATCTGAGATAGACTCGCTTTCACCCGTCTTGAAAGAGTGGAAATCTCGCTGGAGCTCAAATTTGCGATTGTTCTTCTTGTCTAAGTTGCTTGAGTAAATATCAATAACCGCTTCCCACATGAGCTTAGATGTTGGTAGGGACATGATCTTGTATATGTCTTTTCGAGAGAGATCATTTAAAATGAGTTACTTAGCCTTTGCGTTTTTCTCGAGCGTTGCATATTCAGTTGGACCCCATTTGAATGTGTCTGTCTCTACTGAGCTTGTCTTCTCCCTTCTCTATGATTCTCCAACATGCTAATCTGTTTGTTGGATATAGTTCTTTGTCATGGTTAACAACCAATCTAGTTCTCCCTCGGCTAAGACATAAGGCTTAGCTAATGAGATTCCTAGGTCAAAAGCAAGCTTAGCGTTTCCCATGATTCAAACTATAAAGATAGTAAGAATCTATGCAAGAGCAAATTGGCTCTGATACCAATTGTAGGATCGGATGTGGATTTTCTCTATAGAAAAACTTGTAAACTTGTATAATCTCAAATAAACTCAAATAGTTATAGAACCTATAGAGTTAGATTGCGGCATAGAGATTAATTACAATTAAGCACTATTAAAACAATTTAAAATTCTTACCTCGTGCAAAGATTTACCAAGGTGAGAACCCTAAGCTTCTAATAAGCTCGGGATAAAACTCATCACTAACTTGTATTAATTCAAGAGAAATTACACACTTAAGCTACTCCTAGCTCAATGCAACTCTCTCTCGCAATACAAGTTTTGTTCAGCTTGTACAATTAAATCTCTCTCTATCAAGTTGCTAAGTGTTTTTTAGACACTTGCTTTTCTTCAACTTGATCTTGTAGCTTCCACATTGGCTATCCGTGTCCCTTAGCGCTTCTCTTGATTTGTGCAGCTTGGTGATCCACGTACATTCACTATCCAAAAGTAGAAATCCTAACAAACTCCCTGTTGTTTCCATTTCTCTTAAGATGTAGCTTCAAAGGCCTTCCCTTCATTGGACCAAATACTCTAAGCGCACGCCTAGAATTCCAACCATGGACACACTTTAGTACGATTACTTGTATCTTCTCGCTTTTCTTCCAAAGTGCGATCCTCTAGCTTTGCAGTAACTCACGCTCGCTCAAAGTTAGACCTCCGTCTTCTTATTTCTTCACTTCAACCTTTATTACGTCTTGGCGAGATTCCGCTTTTCCCGCTAGAACTTAAGCTAGACTTTCGGTAGTCACATCTAGTCCGTTTGTGCTTAAGCTACTGTCAAAACTCCTCGATCTATACCTGACAATATTTAAACACACAAAGTACATCAAATACTTGAGTTTGTTAGCATCAAAACAAGCGGAATGGTTTAGCTAGCTCATACCAACTCTATATTAAACCAACAAAATTAATATTTCTGGCTTTTTAAATAGTAGTTTTGATTGTTTTTCCATGTTTTCCCTTATTAAAAGGATATTTGACTTTTATCTAGGATATTTGACGTTTTCCACCAACACATAATCATTCTTTATGTTCCCTTCAGTGAAGAATTAAACTTCATTGTTGATTTTCCAAAGAGCTTGAAGCTTGAACTATGGCTTTGTGCTTGTTTTATCTAGATTCCTATTTTGTTTTGTTGTTTTATATCTGACTGGTTCAATTATATTGTTTTTTATGAGTTTATCTTGACATGCCATCTAGATTCAGGATTGAATTCCATACTGTTAGGGTTTTCATAATCGGTGTAATAGGAAAATCTAGTAACGAACAAAATTCATATGATTCTGGTTAGCTAATATGAATTTGTAAGTTGAGATATACTTATAGGTTATGAGTTGACTGGTTTGCTTTCTTAGTTTATACCTTTAATTGGAATAACTTCAGAATAAGAGAATTAGGAGTTAATAGAACACAAGAATCGAAGACACAGTTGAAGAGCTGAAAGTGATTGGGTGAATCAATACCCATCGACTTATAAGAAATCAACAGAGAAAATCATTAGTTTAGGCTATCTAATCCAAAGCATAAAAACCCCTCTTTCATACATGCAATTTAATGGATTAGTAATTCGTGATAAAGGTTTACACTAGCTCTTTGTAGGTTCGACCATGTTCTTACCAAGTACTTTTGTATTGCGTATGCGATAGGAATATTAATCTTGACCGCTCGTGATGAATGTGTGCACGTCAAATTTGACGCCCTTGCCGGGGAGCCAAGTTATAATTCTTATTACAATTGCTAACTCTGTGTAGATCTATCTTGGTCTACACACTTGCTACTGATCTATTTCTAGTCGAGTTGTCTCTTTGCAAAATCAACAGTGGAAATGGCTGGTAGAACCATGAGAGATTCAGTGACTTGGAAAATGACACATCCACCTGGTGCCGTTGTAATACCATAATCATATAAAGGTCATGACTTCATCATCTTGAAAAGCAGGGTGAACTTTCTTCCACTTTTCTTTGAATTAAATGAACAATTTTCAAAGGATTTGTGATTTTATAAAGCCAAGAGGAGTGTCAGATGAGCAGATAAGGATGAAAGCCTTCCATTTCACACTAAAAGGGAAAGTAAATGATTGGCTCAACTGTGTTCCTAGATGACATATCACTACCTGGCCTGAACTATACCAGGCGTTCTTCAAAAGATTTATCGGAGGAAAAGATGAACCAAATAAAGAGCGAGATCAATTCAATAGCTCATGGGCTAGAGAGTGAACCAAAATGCTATAAAATCACAAATCCTATGTGTAAGTAGCCCGGATTACAACATTTTGGATGACACCTTGGTGCCACACATCTATTTTGGCCTTAGAAATCAAGATCGGATGCTATTCGACTTCGTTGTGGAGGCTCAATGAACACAAACACCAGAGAAGAATTTGAGAATCTTGAATAACCTGGCATATAGAACTCGACCATCTCTAAATAAGTGAACGCCATTTAAAGAGAAGAGAAGGTGAAGTTACCAAAAGTTCAACAAGTGGACTAAGAACTACAGCTGCCTACAAATTTAGCCGCCATGGCCGAATTACTAGAAGGACTCGTCACACGGATGAGAGAAATTGCAAAACTATCACCCAGAGCAAAACCGACAACGAAGTTGTGAACAACATAGGACTCAGAAGTGGAAAGGAGTTGCTCAACCCATATCTAGAGAGATCCGAGGAAAGGAATGCGGAATACCGACAGATAAGCCACAGTGCCCCGCAGTAGAAATTCCACATCCTGTGGTGGATAAAATACCCCATTCTTGGAGAGACGTGACTTGTCTTGAAGACGAAGAGGAGTTTCCTGAATTTTGCAAAAGACCAACATCTAACCATAGATAGAGGCACGGCCGTAGCAAAAAACCCACGACTCACGACATCCTATGACGCACCTTACGCTGTCAACCATAAGAGGAAACAAAACTAGGAGGTTATTGATACTTATATTCGATAAGATTTTCTTCCCCTCGATTCTTTACTTACCCCTGCACCTTTTCTAGACGCACATAGGAGTACTAAAATGATCAAGAATGAGAAGGAGTTGTTTGAAACATTTATTAAGTGAGAGGTGAAAATTCCATTGCTGAAACTGGTTTAAAGCATTCCATGATATGCCAAGTTCTTGCAAGAGCTTTGCAGAATCAAGAGGGACACAAGGTGAAAGGACAAAATAATATTGAAATAAGGGAGGAAATCTCAGTAATATTCCAGGAAAGGGTCCCAAAGAAACATAATGATCTAGGTATTTGTTCTATCCAATGCATTATTGGAGAAAGAAGTTTTTACAAAGCTATTCTAGACTTAGAAGTATCAATAAATTTCTTTCCCCACTTTTTATACAAATATCTAGGTTTATGACCTTTACCTGAAACAAGACTAGGTGTGCAACTAACTTACATGTCTAGTATTTATCCTAAGGGAGAGATTCAGGATGTTCTAATCATGGTAGGTATATTGATATTCCTTGCGGACTTTTTTGTGATAGCAATGGAGCATGTTAAAGTCTCGACATCCATACTTTTAGGGAGACCATTCTTAACGATTGATGGAACACGAATAGATATGATTAAGGGAATATTTACGATGGGATTTGATGGAGAAACGTTTACTTATAATATGAATGAATCCATGCAACACCGACATGATGATCATTATCTATTTGTTATCAATGCTATAGAACCTATGGTGCAAGAGGTGTTTGACATCTCTAGCATTGATGAGCTTAAAAGTTTCATTGAAGGTAGCATTATGTGATGTAGGACCATCTAAGAAGCCTAAGGAAGGACCCATGATGAGCCAATCCCCAGACCCATGACAAGATCAAGGGCAAAGAAGCTTAGAAGTGACCTTACAACCCTCATTGGCAAGGTAACTTCTAGCTTAGCTATGGATGAACACAGGCTATTGTGGAACCCCAAACTAGTTCTACGCCGTAGAGGAGGCATTCCCCGACATATTTGATGTTGTGGAAGTGGCCAACAAAGGTCGTCTATCTAGTTAGATTTCCCTTCCAAAATCAGTTTGTGTTGAAGTTGTGTTTTGAACATTACCCGGTTACAGGTTTTGTGTGGGCCCTTAGCTCCTTGATCACACCAGATCTCAAGAGGATGTCTAAGGATAAAATGGACTTCTATTCCCCTAGTTTCAGATAGTAGAAGGCCGTACCTTGGTTCGGATATTTAAGTTAGAATTTTCAGTTGTAAAGACAGTTATCTCCGTTTTGAAAGCTATTGCAAGTTCGTGTGTTTTCTTCTTCATAGTGAGACTCTATGAATCATTGAAGGCCGGGCCTTTGTGTGTTGTTGAAGGCTAGAATTGTGAAGTATTTCATCCTGAGATGGGAGCCATTTTCATGCCATTGAAGTCGTCTCTAGGTGCTATTGAACCGAGGTTCAAATGTGTCTAGTTAAAGCTCTAGATTTCCTATTGACCAGCCTATTGTGTTTTGGTGAGATTCCAAGACGCCTTAGGTAGATTTGCAGATAAGTTATCTTGAGGTTAAACCTATCCTTGTTTAGTTTGAATTCAGTTTATAGTCGAATTAGAGTCCTAGATGAGTCATTAGGCATAGTGTGTCAATTCTGCATCATTGTTGTTTTTGAATTCTGTTTTGTGTCTTCTAACCATTTGAGTGATTTGTTGTGCTTAGTGAGACTATATTGACATTTCAGGGCTACCCTGTATCAAAGTGGTATCAGAGCTAGAGTGGTTCACTTGATCAAATCCGTCCTCAAATCCAAAAACTCTTGATGAGTTTCTGATTTGAAAACGTTTAACTAGCTAGTTTGCTCTGAAATTTTGCAGGAAGAAGGCTAAGGATGAGATCTTTAAATTTTTTAAGGAAGTTTTGAGCCAAACGCCAAAGATTTGTCAAGAATCCCCCAATCCAGCACCCTTCCCGGCAACCACCTGCGGTGGAGACAACTCCTCAAAGTCTTGAGCCACCCTAAGGCTGAACACATCCCTAGCACCCCTAACTGCTACTTTGCACTCACAACGACGTGGGGGAGATATTTTAAAAAGAAATTCTTTAAAAGAATTAAAGGGGCGTCAGAAATAGCCTCATTAAAACGTTTGAAAGTTGGTTCCTACAATTTAGGGCTTTTGAACGGGTGAGGAGAAAACTACCACACGGCCTCTCTCCTACAATTCAGGCATCATTTGAACCACCAGATTAATTTCTTTTATTAGTTTCAATTTCTCAATAAATGAAAAAGCCAAAAAAGGGCATTGAAAGAACCGGGTTCAGTTGTGAAAAGAAGGTGAACCCAAGTGTTTTAAATGTTGAGTCCGAGTCTGTAAGCTATTCTAATTCAAGTCCAGGTCTGTAAATTGTTAGCGAACCATGGAGGAAGAGGATTGCCATGTTCCCCTTAGCCTAACCCAAAGGCCAAGCCACATCTAGACCTAGCCAGCAAACAATTGCTAAAAGGCTACTCTCTTGCATCCTACCCTCATTCTTGACATTGATTTGGCCAAGGTGAACACTTCTGGAGGCACACTATAAGGATAAAGTCTAAGGTATTCTCCTACAACTTGTCCTTGCCTTCTAGCTACTTAAAGTGTTCAAATTAGCTTACCCGGATATCATTGTTTTGATTGGATTTGGCGAGGTTTTAATTAGTAGAGCCCAGGGACCAAATCTTGTGAAAATTTGCAAACTGTTAGTTTAAGAGGTCTAGTTTAAAAGTCCAGAAGCTAGGTAGAAAGGCACGAGCCAATTGCAATTTAGCCTCATCCCTAGCTAGTCACCCGGATAAACCCTAGCAACCTACCGAGAAAGCCTTAGTTGTCAACTTGGCTAGTGTTTTAACCATAGAGCCCCGGAGCCAAATCTTTTGTTTTTTGGTGTGCTTAACATTTGGTTTATATACTTTCTAAGTCTTGAATTGGAGACAAGAGGCACGAGTCGATTCCAGGAACGCCTAAGGAGAAGTTGGCTACCCGGCTACATTGAACTTTAGGCTGATTTGACTCGTTTTTTGTTTAGTGTGTTATCATGAACAATCCAGGTGATGGAGACTCTGTAAATGGCTCACAAAGAGGATGAATGAGCTCTGTCAGACCCATGAGAGAGGCACCCACACATCAGAGCCACACTCATGAACCAGAGATGATGGTTCTCTTGAGGAACTTGACTGAGCAAGTCACTACACTTGTTGGAAGGATCAATACCATAGAGTCTAAGATGGTTCCACCAGCTACACCACCACTAAGGATACCTACACACTTTGAAGTAAGAGAAGGATCAAGGAGACCCCTTCCACCTCAACAAGATGTTTTTTCCCAACCAAAGGCAACAAGACCTTGAGTACCAAAGGAGGTACCACATACCCATGCCTCCACCAAGAGCTAGAGTCACACAAGAGCCACCCTTGCTTCCTATAAGGACACCAAGAGAGGTACATCCTGGTTAAAACCCTTACTTAAGGCAAGATGAGTTTTCTCATGAATTTCAGGAGGAAACCAATGATGATTACACCATGTGGGGAAGGAGGTCTAGGAACATGCAAAGGCCAAGAGATGAAGATGGTCTAGGAAGGGTCAAGGTGACCATTCCTTCCTTTGAGGGACGATGTGATCCAGATGTGTACATGGAGTGGGAAGAGAAGATTGAACAAGTGTGGATGTTCCATAACATTCCAGAAGCAAGGAAGATCCAACTTGCAGCCCTAGAGTTTCAAGGCTATGCCATGAAGTGGTTGAGCCATTTGGTGAAGGAGAGGAGGCTACATCATGAGCCACCAGTTGAGACATGGGATGAGATGAGGGCATTGCTAAGAGGGAGGTCCATCCTTGCCACTTTTCCAGAGAGCTCAAGCAAAGACTTGAAACCATCAAACAAGGATCTATGAGTGCAGAAGAGGCCTTTAATGCCATGCAAGTGGCTATGATCAAGGCTGATGTCCATGAAGATGAAGAGGCTACTATGGCTAGGTACCTCAGAATCCTACACCCTAGCCTAGCCTATGAGGTTGATATGTATCCCTACCACAACTCCACTGAGTTTCTCCACAAAGCTTTGCAAGTGGAGAAGAAGTTCAAAGCTAAGAATGCAAGCAACCTAAGAGGAAGTGGAGCCGGTTCTACTAGCACTTGGAAGAACCCTAGGAGTGCTCCTACACAACCTCCTTCTAGAGACCATGGTGCACACAAGGAGGCTCCAAGTAAGCCTCAAACAAGCCTAGCACCAAGGCCACCAGGCCCCTTCTCAAACAACAAATGAAGTACTACTCCTTGTAACTCTACTTTGAATCCTAGAACTAGTTCCATTGAATGCTTTAAGTGTAGAGGCAAAGGTCATTATGCTAGAGATTGTCCTAATAAGAAAACTATGATCTTAAACCATCTAGGACAATATGAATCGAAAGTGAACAAGAAAATGAACCTATTGATGAGCATGATAATGATGACCTAGGAGATGATAATAGAGATGAATATGAGTTTGAACAAGGAGATAGTTTGTTGTGTAAGAAAGTGTTGCATGCTAATACCCAAGAAGTAGAGGATAACCAGAGAGAAAACTTGTTTCATACTAGGTGTATAGTGAAGGATAAGGTTTGTGATGTGATAATAGATGGTGGTAGTTGTTGTAACATAGCTAGCACCGAGATGGTCAACAAATTGAACCTTATTACCTCCCATCACCCTAGGCCTTACAAACTACATTGGATGAGTGAATGTTGTGAACTTAAAGTGTATAGACAATGTAAGGTAGCTATGAAACTAGGAGCTTATGAGGACACGGTCTTATGTGATGTCTTACCTATGAATTCATGCCATATCTTGTTAGGTAGACCATGGCAGCATGACAATAAAGTGATCCATGATGGGTATACCAATAAACATACATTTAATTTTCATGGAAAACCAGTTACTTTGGTGCCTATGACTCCTTTACAGATTAGTGAAGCTGCAGAAAAGAGGAGGTCAAGATAACAAGAGAGTTCCAAGAACAAGGCATGGAAGAAGGAGGAAACAAGTGAGAAAGTGTAGAAAAGAAGCCGGGCAAACAGACTTACTACCCCGGAAACGGACTTACTACACCGGGCACAGAGAGCAACAGGGCTCTTTTCTCTAAGCAAAGCAATTTTCTTGTGACCAAGGAGGAGATCATGGAGCAATGCTTGCCTCCAGACCTTATGCTCATGAGTCTTACCAAGGCCAATACCTTAGCTACTGAAGAGGTATTAGAGGGACTCCCAAGGTGTATCCTAGATGTGTTGAAGGAGTATGAAGATGTGTTTCCCCAAGAGTTGCCCCATGGACTACCACCCATAAGAGGCATTGAATATCAGATTGATTTTATACCAGGATCCACACTCCCTAATAGGCCTGCATACAAGACTAATCCTACAGAGAGTAAGGAGATAGAAGAGCTTGTATGTGAGATAATCCATGAGTCCTTGTGCAGTCCCAGTTTTACTTGTTCCTAAGAAAGAAGGCACTTGGAGAATGTGTGTAGATTGTAGGGCTATCAATAACATTACCATCAAATATAGACACCCTGTACCTCGTCTGGATGACATGTTGAATGAACTACATGGGGCTACATGTTTCTCTAAAGTTGATTTGAAGAGTGGCTACCACCAGATTAGGATGAAGGAAGGTGATGAATGGAAGACGACGTTCAAGACCAAGTTTGGTCTATATGAGTGGTTAGCTATGCCCTTTGGACTGACCAATGCACCCTCAACCTTCATGAGATTGATAAATCAAGTGTTACGAGAGTTCATAGGCAAGTTTGTGGTAGTCTATTTTGATGACATCTTGATCTACTCCAAGTCATTACAAGAGCATGTACTCCACCTCAGGGAAGTGTTATCCATACTTAAAACTCATTCCCTTTATTCTAACCTCAAGAAGTGTGATTTTTTCACTAATGAATTGACTTTTCTAGGTTTTGTGGTGAGCTCAAGAGGGTTTGAGGTGGACAAGGAGAAGATTAGGGCAATCCAGGATTGGCCCACACCTACTAGTGTTACCCAAGTAAGGAGCTTCCAAGGGTTAGCTAGCTTCTATAGGAGGTTCGTGAGAGACTTCAGCACCATTTCTTCACCCCTCACTGAGCTCACAAAGAAGCATGTGCCATTCAAGTGGGAAGAACGTCAAGAGAAGGCTTTCCAAGAGCTTAAGGAGCAACTTACCAAGGCACCACTACTAGTGCTTCCTAACTTCACTAAACCTTTTGAGGTTGAGTGTGATGCTTCTGGTATAAGTACTGGAGGAGTTCTTATGCAGTAGGGAAACCCATAGCTTTCTTTAGTGAAAAGCTCAAAGGTGCGTCTCTAAACTATTCAACCTATGATAAGGAACTCTATGCATTGTTTAGGGTATTAAAGACTTGGCAACATTACCTTTGGCCCTCTGAATTCATATTGCATACTGATCATGAGTCCCTTAAGCACTTTAGGAGCCAAGATAAGATTGATAGGAGACATGGTAGGTGGGTGGATTTCATAGAGACTTTCCCTTATATCATAAAATACAAGAAGGGAAAGGATAATGTAGTGGTTGATGCACTCTCTAGGAGGCATGCCTTGCTCACTCATCTTGACTCAAGGGTCTTAGGATTTGTTTATATCCAGGAGTTATATGAGCAAGACATGGATTTTGGAGAGGTGTATGTTCATTGTAGGGATAGGGGTCCTAAAGACAAGTTTTACTTGCATGAGGGATACCTATTCAGAGTTGACAAGGTTTGTATTCCTAGGTGCTCTCTTAGGGTCTTGCTTGTTGAGGAAGCTCATAAGGGAGGACTTATGGGGCATTTTGGGAGGGACAAGACCTATGACATGCTGCATTCCCATTTTTATTGGCCACATATGTTGAGGGATGTTGAAAGCATGATCAAGAAGTGCTTAGAGTGCTTAAAGGCCAAGTCTAAGGCCAAGCCTCAAGGACTTTACACACCTCTACCCACGCCTACTGCCCCTTGGCTTGACATTAGCATGGATTTTATTGTGGGGTTACCTAGGACAAGTAGAGGTAGAGATTATATCTTTGTGGTGGTTGATAGATTCAGTAAGATGGCACACTTCATTGCATGCCACAAGACTGATGATGCTTATGTAGCAAATCTCTTCTTTAGCGAAGTGGTTAGGCTACATGGCCTGCCTAGGACCATTGTGAGTGATAGGGACACTAAGTTCCTAAGTCATTTCTGGAGGACCTTATGTGGGAAGATGGACTAATAGGACACTTGGTGCATTGCTTAGGGCAGTCATTAAGAAGAATCTCAAGGCTTGGGAGGACATGCTACCTCATATTGAGTTTGCATATAATAGGGCTACTCATTCTAGCACAAACCGGAGTCCATTTATGTGTGTTTATGGTACTAACCCACTAACACCTTTTAATCTTAGTCCTTTGCCTAACAAAGAGAAGTTTGAGTTTAGAGCAGAAAAACAGGTTGAAGACATCAAGGAGCTGCATGAGAGGACTAGGATGAGGCTGGAGAAGCTTGCTATGGATGTGGCTAGGAGCAGCAACAAGCATAGGAAGAAGGTCACCTTCCAAGTTGGTGACCTTGTGTGGGTACACTTGAGAAAGGAGAGGTTTCCTAACCTTAGGAGCTCAAAGCTCTCCTCTAGAGGTGCTGGTCCCTTCAAGGTGCTAAAGGTGGTTAGTGACAATGCTTATGTCATTGACTTACCTGAGGAGTATGGAGTTAGCCCTACGTTCAATGTGGGAGACCTCAAACTTTATGAAGAGATGCTTGATGAACAACATGATGATATGGAGTCCTTACAGCCTATGTAGGATGAAGGCTTGAGGTCAAGCCCTTTTCAAGAAGGGGAGGATGATGGAGGACCATCTAAGAAGCCTAAGGAAGGACCCCATGATGAGCCAAGCCCCGGACCCATGACAAGATCAAGGGCAAATAAGCTTAGAAGTGACCTTACAACCCTCATTGGCAAGGTAACTTCTAGCTTAGCTATGGATGAACACAGGCTATTGTGGAGCCCCAAACCAGTTCTATGCCTTAGAGGAGGCATTCCCTAGCATATTTGATGTTGTGGAAGTGGCCAACAAAGGTCATCTATCTAGTTAGATTTCCCTTCCAAAATCAGTTTGTGTTAAAGTTGTGTTTTGAACATTACTCGGTTACATGTTTTGTGTGGGCCCGTAGCTCCTTGACCACACCAGATCTCAAGAGGATGTCTAAGGGTAAAATGGACTTCTTTTCCCCTAGTTTCAGATAGTAAAAGGCCAGACCTTGGTTCGGGCATTTAAGTTAGAAATTTCAGTTGTAAAGACAGTTATCTCCGTTTTGAAAAGTATTGCAAGTTTGTGTGTTTTCTTCTTCATAGTGAGACTCTATGAATCATTGAAGGCCGGGCCTTTGTGTGTTGTTGAAGGCTTGAATTTTGAAGAATGTCATCCTGAGATGGGAGCCATTTTCATGCCATTGAAGTCGTCTCTAGGTGCTATTGAACCGAGGTTCAAATGTGTCTAGTTAAAGCTCTAGATTTTCTATTGACCGGCCTATTGTGTTTTGGTGAGATTCCAAGATGTCTTAGATAGATTTGGAGATAAGTTATCTTTAGGTTAAACCTATCCTTGTTTAGTTTGAATTCAGTTTATAGTCGAATTAGAGTCCTAGATGAGTCATTAGGCATAGTGTGTCAATTCTGCATCATTGTTGTTTTTGAATTCTGTTTTGTGTCTTCTAACCATTTGAGTGATTTGTTGTGCTTAGTGATCCTAGATCGACACTGCAGGGTGACCCTGTATCATTATGACTCCAAATACGGAACATGAAATGACCATTAATATACATGAGGTGATTGCAAGATTAAATGCACCAGGTGAGTATTCACATAATCCTTTAGTTTGTGGCCCCACATCACTAATCACACCGAGCAAGAAGCTCCTACCTTCTATTGTGCATGCACCGGACATAGAGCTTAAATCGCTTCCAGATCATCTCAAGTATGCATTCTAGGAGAAGGGGAGAATTTACCTTTCATCATCTCCACCAAACTCTTAGACGAGTAGATAGAGAGGCTTGTAGCCATACTAAAGGAACACAAATAAGATATAGGTTGGACAATCACAGACATTCAGTTTGCAAACTAATTTTTGAAAAAATATTAAGAAACACCTTAATATTTTCAAAAGAGAGTTTGGTGTTCTCATAAAATCTTAAACCATTTAATATTTCATCACAAAATCTTGATTTTCATATTCTCATAATTCAGTGTACCACAAGTCACTCTTGCATGTAAACCTTAAAGTTTGCAAACTAAAATCTTGTTTATAAGATCAAATTCAAATCCCACATCATCAAAGTACTTACTACTTCAAATAGCTGAAACACCGAAAGTTTATTGAAAAAAATTTAAAAACATCTAAATATTTTCCAAAGACAGTTTGAAAATAGGACCTGAAGTTGATTTTGTCTCCACTAGCGCTAGTAAGTTAATTCTGTTGATCTTGCAAGTTGCCTCAATTTCTGTCCATATATTTTTCCTTCCAATACCCCTACAGTTCCATAATCCTATCTTCATAATAAATTCTTTGGAGTAGGATTTGTTCTTGTGGTTGAATCATTTATTATTATTTTATTTTTGTTTCTCATTATAATAGATATTATTATTGTTTGTGCATTTGAGATAAGCGGTGTTTTTACCTTTTGTCTCTTATTTATTTTTCCCCTCCACTTTTCCTTTACTAGTATTCTGTTCCATTCTATTAAGTCCCATTTGCTTTGAAAATATGTTTTTTTATTTACGTTTGTATTTTTTATTTTGATTAGCAATAGATAAATTTGCAAGCATCTCGTTTACCACGAGAGTCTGTAAACTTATACCAACTGTTTCTGCCGCCCAAATTCTGAGTCCAACTTACTAACCCATATCTATTCTGATTGTAGGTATTACTACTCATTTCCTTATTAAGTCTAAGGCGGGAATCTAAAATATTCTTGTAATCTACATAGAGCACATTTATTTCTCGATTACATAAACTTCCGCTAATATTATTATACACAAACAGGTAGTTTACAAGCCACCACTTGGTACACGATAGTCCTATGATAGTAATACAAGCCTGCTTAAAGGGCATTACATATGCATGATTAGTACATAAATTCCACCAAAAGAAATTTGTACTAGCTTTACACATAAAGGGTCTAAACAGCTGATATTTATTTAGTGATTTAGTGGTTTTTTTCCACATAAAAGATGCCCAATCCTCCACAATTTTTGTACTGATCATGATACATATTGTCAGTGCTAGTTCTTTGATCTCTTTGATGCCTTGAAGTCCGAGGTTGCAGTGTCGTCTACTTTCATTTATCTTCTTCTTGCTGGATGTAGATTTGGATATATTTTCATTCATAACTCCTAAATTTTCCGAGTCTAATTACGATCGAAGACGAGGAGTGAACTGGATTATGAGCAGAATAGAATGATGTTTCTGAATTGAGATTGTTACCTTTTGGCACCTCTAGATCATTGTTGATAAAGTCCTCAAGGTCTTTGTCCGTAAATGGTGGGTCATCACTAAGCAGAATCAGGCCCATTTGGAATGGGGACTTCCTGGGCATCTAATTCTATCATGTCGAGTATAACGAGATCATCATGTTCGTAGTCAAACGGTTCCTCATATTCCTCATCATAGTATTCATCCTCCACAACCTCCTCGTTTCCCATACTCATCATCTGATTGTTGGAATTGTTGGGCATGATGAACAACCCTTTTCCATCATACTTTTTTCCCATATGATCAGTGGCAGTTTCTGCACATACCAAAGAATGTTCAGAAAAAATCAGAATTTTTTTCCCATTCCTTTCCTTTCATGCCCGCAGTACCTATGAGAAAGGTAAACCAATATTATTTTCCTCTTACCATTTTCGGATCTAGCCCTCATTTGTAGATTATCCATCATGTCACTTGCTTGTTGAGCACCAACAGAGCTTGTGCGACCTGAGACCCAACATTTCTAGATCAGAATCTTAAAAGTTGTGAGTACCACTATATCCCAGTCCAAGGAAAGACTTATCTTACCCATGTTATTTTCATTCATCATTTTTGATATTTTGGAAGCCTCCCTCTCAATCATACTTAGAAATTGCTCATTATAAGCTGCAATAGTGATCATTATGTTTCCCCATCATACAAAATTGTCAAATAAAAGTCAGTTTGCATGAAAGTGAAAAGAGGACCAGCCACTGTTCACCTTCATTGTTGTTTGTATCCATTGTTTTTCCTTCCTTCATGCCAAGCTTCCCAATACCAACATCAACTGCCACATTCCCACATAGTGTGAATTTAATTAGTGAAACATAAATCTTACTTGTATTCTTATATTTAAAGGACAAAAAACTTATAGAGTTTTCACGTGTATTAAAACCAAGGTTACCTGCGACTGCTATTAGGTTTTTGGTTTCTTCATATGTTTCCTCATTCATTATCCCATTATCGCAGACCTCATCCGAGTCATCAGTTTCATATGTAATTTTCACTCCTCCTTTCTTCGAAACATAGATATTCATACTCGGATAAATGTTCTGAGGTGAAGGTTTAATCACCTTATTGTTTTCCGCATTTTATTCCACTCACCAGTAGCCAATGAGCCTGAAGGTGACCCGGGAATTTGAGACTTTTTGGTTAATGGGTTTTTTATTTTTAGTTGAAGCATTGGTATGGGACCACTCTTATTTTGCCAGTTTTTGTAAACATGATCAAGTTTCCCACACGCCCCACACCTAGGAGAAAAGTCGACAAACCATAGGAAAAATTTAATCTGGTTGAAATGTTTATCTGGGACGATCACACCCTTCTCAAATGTCTTTTCTATATTAGTGTTGATGTAGAAACGAGTGAACATATTCCACCGTTCACTATCATGGGTCGGGTCCATTTTGAGAAACTTTCCAATACAATTTCCTTCAATTATGGTTTCTAGAGCTTCCGCATTTGCGAATTCTTCAACAAGATAGAGAAGACGAACCCATAAGTCAAGTTTAGAAATTGACTCTGTTGTTTGGTCGAAACCAGGATACCAATGTTTAATCAATAGTAATTGCATAAACATATGATATGGCCTATTCGACCAAACAAGCTTTAGGTCCTCTTCATTTGATAAAGAGATCTCAAACCATCCTCTCTTAAGAATATAGAACATCATATTTCTTTTGATTGCCTTCCAATCAGCCCTCATTTTAGCAAACAGTCTAGATGGATCCTTAGGGTCCCCAACTAAAAAACCAACCAGAGTATGCTCTTTCTTTTTCTTTCCTTTTTCTCTAGCCATTTCCAGTTGTTTGAACATTTCCGTTGGGTCAAAATGGGTGGAAGAGCCACCCATCTTGACCTTGATTTAGTTTGACCCACTTAAAGGTGGGTTGGGATTTGGTGTTGGGTTGTGATTTGGTATATTTGGATATTTGGTATTGGCACTCTTGTTACCATTGCCATACTCTCTTATAATCTTTCTATTAATTCTAGCATGTTCGGAAATGAGTAAACTTCTTAAAGGGGTTTTACCTTTCTCTTTTTCCATCTTAGGTGAAGAGAGACAGGAAGCTCCGAAAATATAAGAGTTGAAGAGCCCACCAGCACAGACATAGATTTGTACTCTGATGCTTGGAATGGTACAGTAGGGATTGCATCTCCACACATCAATTTTCGCCCATTTATAGGCAGATTGGAAAGAGGGAGATGGGTGATTGTTAGTGTTTTTAATTTGCACAGTGAAGTATTGAAATGTTAAATCCCATCGGTCAGATCAACGTACCTTTTAATCCAGTCATATCTTTGGCTTTGTTTTCGAATTTTCTCAAAAATAGTCTTTTTCTTGTCAATTTTGCCAACCATCTTATCAAATTTCACCAAACCAGCACCATCGAACTAACGTCATGCGGGATAATAAACAAACAAATCCCATCAAGAAATCATTGTAGCTAGTCAGATTATGATTGAGTCTATACGAAAGGAAGATGAATAAAAGAAGATTGATAGCCTGAATCAGCCATAGGGAAGCCCGAAATTGAGGGATTTTTGAGACCTGTAAAACCCTAGATCTGGATGTTTTTCCTCGTATCATTTAGCTTCGAGATATCCCAAGGAGAGATGAAGAGATGGTGATTAAGAAATGAATAAACAAACTACTCATTTGGTGATACTGATCAAGGTTAATAGGTTATAGATTTGGAAGGAGATTGAAGAATAGAACTAGATCTGGGAAAAATTACTGCGAACTGTATCTGTGAGGAAGGGAGAGAAGGAATTTAGGGATAGGGAAGCGGGGTTAAAAAAATTTGGTTTCTTTGAAGGGAGCGTTTCTGGGGTTTTTTCAACTTGCTAACCGTTGATCTTCCTTGCAATCTTTTTATCTTTTCCAGGGGTTTTTATATCAGTGGCGTGAGGGAATGGAAAGAGTTTGTTTCTATTAAGTGGGGGAGAAGATATTTTTGAAATACTTTTCTTTTAACGTACTTGTCTTTTATGTAATTTTGGTTATTTTTTACCTTATTTTAATATATTTATTCTATGTCTTTGCAAATTTTTAAGTGTTGTTCTTAGAAGTTTAAATAGGTGAACTTCACATCATCGTACTTGTAATTTTGAGATCTACGACATGAATCTGGTTCCGTATCCCTCATTACCAACTCTTAGTCCTTTTTTGCACATTTGTAAACAAGTTTCTCTTTAGTTTAAACGATGTGATATGAATGAACCATTAAAAATCTTATGAGACTACAATCTTGATATCCATATTTCCAAAACTCTTGAACCAAAAATCACTGTTTCCAGTGAACCTGAAACATTACAAAACTCAAAACTTGTTTATCAAAACAAATTCAATTGTCTCAACATCAATCAAATGCAAGTCATTCAACAATAATAAACCAGGTTCATAATTTATTTCATTGGAATACTAATTCAAATTCTACTCGTTTAGCATTGTATTTTGAGATCATGGTCTTAATTTCATCCTTCACTTTGCTTTCTCGGGTTCTCCATCTACATTTACATCGTCCTAATGCAAAATAGTCCTCTATTCTCTTAATCACCCCAGTGCACCCATGATATATCTATCATAGAAGGTTTCTTCATTGCAGCTCGAATCTTCTTATGACTCACATGTAGGCTTGCATTCTTTAGGCACTCCGAGATCAATTTCCCCTACAATGGTACAAATTATATTTCTAAGTTTATCTGATTCCATACAAACCTGCTATATGTTTTTGGGTTTTGGGGAACTTATCGCTCTATTGATAGATGATGTGTACCTTTCTGGTCTTTATTGGTGGTCATTGTATCAAGTGTAAGCACCGTACCATTCCTAATGTCAAAAGAAATTTTATTGTAATTATCTATACGGGGTCCTTACTAGACATGTACCTACATGTTTTAAAATTAAGGCAATTAAAGTTCAATTATTTGTGTTTGCAGTTTACCATTCTACCATAAAACGAAAATTTATTATGTCAACATCTCTCATTTGCCTCACTTCAACCATCTTCTTTTCCAAATGCATATTCGTGTTGAAGTTGTAAAATTCATCAACTGAATCATTTGACCGAAACATTTATAATATATTAATCAATCCTCATAATGATAATTTATTTTCTCTAAACATGTAACCTTAATCTAGTGAACTTATGTTTTAACCTTGTGAACTCGAATTTCAATATATAGGAGATAGTGAACCAAACTGCTAGTCTACCTTTTCTTTAAGCTTCATGCAACCCAATTGTGTCAATTTTAGTCAAGTTTGTAATATTCATCATTATAATATAATTAAATATTTTTTCTGCACTTTACATACCATCTTTATGTGCACATGAACAGTCTGTTGGTTTGTTGGAGCTTGACAAAAAAATTTTGAAGTTCAATACTGAAGTCCAAAGATCAGTAACCTTCTCATCGACTATTATTCCAATAACATTGAATTCAATAATGGTAATAACATGCATTGCGTCTTTGAAAAACTCATCTATGCCACGAAAAAAATATAAAACATAAGATTAGAGGTGTTCCTTAAATTGAAAGAAGCTGAAGTTCTTGAAAAAATAGCATTTTTTATACCTTTCGTCTCAATCACTATTTTTTATGTATTGGCAGACTTGATCTTCTTCTATTTCTTATATCTTCTACCAATTTACCATGTATCTCTTGCAAATACCCTTCTTCTTCTCCCATGTTCAGTTTTGTATCTAATTTTTGTTTTATCAGGTTCATTGAACCTCACAGTCCTTTCAAGCACTTAGGTTTTCTCCTAGTTTGAATCCTCTCCATTCTCAATAAATGTTGCATCTACCTGTGTCCTAATTTGACCTTCAATTTCATTAGTTTGTGTTTGTTTTGAATAATTTTCTTTGTTGTCATCTACCTCTGATTCTGTTCCAGCTATCTGTCATTCCTCATCATTTGTGTCATCTATTTTATCCTCCTTTTTTCCAGGTTCATCGTCATGACCTTCATGTTCACTAGTTTTCGTATCAGGATCACTTGACTTCTCTTCTTGTTCACCCACTCTTTCACTAGGTGCACCAAATTTCTTCTAAATTCTTATCGCAAATCCTTGCTTTCTATTAGTATCAACATCATTCTCCAACGTTTTTTTCCTTGTACACTTTGATCAATTCAGCATCACTGTTAGTTGTTCTTTCCATGTCAGCATCATTATTATTCTTCTCTTCTAGATGGCTTCTCCCGTTCATGTCCTTCGATCAAGTTGTGTTCTTATCATCTTTATCTTTCCCTCCTCCCTTAGTTTGTAAAAACCCAGTAAATTCATCCTCATGCATCTATGTGTTATGTAGAGTTTCCTCTTTCTGCACTTCATTCCCTTCATGAGTTGTTTTGAAGTTAGGTTCAAGTTTCTCAGAGTTTTCGGCTTCAATAACTGCTTTCATGGTAACTTGACTGATTTCGCCAATTTGTGTGTTCAGTTCCTGTCATTCGTTTGTATCCTATCTTGTTGTGTTTCTTTCGGCACCATATAATGTCACTATATTTATTGCTTCTTTGCTTTCTGCAATATTCTCTTGCACTCTAAAAACCTTCATCAGCCTAGAATGAACTTTGTAAACCATTGTTCTAATCTTCATTCAGAGACTCTCTCTTAGACACAACACCATGTAGGTTCGTGTTTATTAAGCCACTATTGTTCAATGTCTTCTAAGGTTCATTAAGTCTTAGATGCGCTTCTCAAGTATAGAATTGCGCTTTAATACTTGGAGATGCGCTTGACCAGTGTAGCGCACTTAGTAATTGATTTACTAAAGTCCTTAAACGCGGAAGAGGTCAGACAACAATAAGAGCGCGCTTTAAGTGTTTAAAGCGCATTAAGATTTGCACACAAAGAGTTTCCAAACGGTGAGAACCCTAAGTCACTAGTTGACTCGGGATAAAACTCACCACTACTTGTATTGATAGAAGAAGGCTACAACACTAGCTTCAACTCTCGAAGCTCACTCGTAAACTCTCTTCTTTCAACACTTGAGTTCAGCTCTAGAACAATGGCACTTCACCTCTCTCTGATTACAACTGAGTTAACACTTAAGCTCTCCTAGCTTCTCTCTGAATTCCTCACTTTCTAATACCTAGAGCGAATGCTACAGTCCACTATTTATACACAAAACTTAAGCTACAACTCTCAGTTAATTTCGTGCAACAAACATAGACTTAGCATATTGCCACCTCATCAATCCGTGCGCCTTGATCAAATTGCAAGAGATAATCAACCGCTTGGATTAATTTGGTTTTGTTCTTCAACTTGTTGATGCACGCCACCTTAGCAATCCGTGTCCACTGCGCTAACTAACTTCCTCCACGCTGGCGATCCCTGGATATGCGTCTCAAAGCCTTCAAGTTCTTCTCACACCTCTTGTGCACGCAACTTGAATTCTCCCGCTCACCAGCCTTCCCTTGCATTTCGGTAGTTCTCTTCTGCGACAGCGTACACCATGTGCTATGGTGGAACCTCGTGATCAACACTTCTTCCATTTCATTCAAGCGCATTTTCTATGCCTTAGAAGCTCGCCTATACTCACTTCTGGACTTGAATGGGATTATTAAACACCGCTTGCGAAACTTGCTTTCTTCGCTTGGTGTTAAGCGCGACTGAGACCAGTGGAAGCGCATCTCTAAGTGACTTAAGCGCATCCCAGCAGATATTACATTAACCTGGAGCTTAAAAACACTAAGAGATTAAACATATTAGTTTGTTATCATCAAAACAAAGAGAAATAGATTAAGCTTTAATAGACTATCAAAGCTCAACTAACAATTTCTCCCTTTTTGATGATGACAAACTGTGAACAGGTAAGCTCAAAAAACTTTCTGTAATGATTAAAATGGAGACAATAAACAACAAGTTAATCAAGTATTCAGATTCGGAATTAGGTCGAAGTACCTTACCAAGTATTTAACCAACACGGTTTTCAAATTCCCCCTAAGTTCAAGCACAGTCTCATACTTCCCCATTAATCAAAGAAGGATGTACCTGTTTTCTTCCCCCTTTTGACATCATCGAAAAAATCAAAAGCATAGTAATACAGTATGAAAGATAGGAGGGTGCGCTTGCTAGCTAATAAGTCAAACAATGCAAGATAGTAAACAAAAAGCAACTTAAGTATCAAAGAGTCAAGTCAGCAAAGCTATCAGAGATATAAAAGTTAAAATCATACTTGCATTGATCATTTAGTAACTGTCACAAAACAGGTAGGATAACCTAGAGATCTAGTTCACAAACAACTTAACACAGTAAAGAGAAAATCAGAAATCAGCAAAAGCGCTTAAAAGCGCAACCATCACAACACCAAAAACTATCTCCTTTCCTTAGATTCGAACTTCTCCTAAACCATAGTGACCATCTTCGTAACCTGCTCGATCAGCACACTCAACTGTTTCTCGACCCGCTCGTGATGTGCTTCTAGTGGTGCAACAACTCTAGAAAAATATGTAGAAGCAGACGAAGGACGAGCGCGAGGACTCAGATCAGAGCGCGAGCTAGAAGGGTGTGTACCTTCAGGTTTAGGAAGAAGAATGGGGCATAAGCATTGGAGGTGAGAAATGTATAGCAATCGTAGTCAGTGAGAGAGCGATCGTATAGTCAATCAGCCTTGAGCATCTTGCAGACGATGTGAGGGAACGACAAGGGACCAGAAGTTGCAGCGTGGCATAGAACTAAGTGGCTCATCATTATCTTAGCATTATTGACCACTTGGTTCGAAATAACAGCCGCCATAATACAACAATATGCAATGGTTACCTTATCCTTGTCGTAATCCCTTGGTGTAATATTGGTGATGATGAAATGGTGGAGAAATCTTCGACTGGGCTTCAGCATGTCAACAGTGAGGCGCTTTGGCACATTTTGACAAAAACGGCTTCTTTGAGCTGCTTGGCTCCTGCGGGCCAGTTTTTCTTATACAAGCGCCCGAACCCGTTGGACTGCCCGGTGAGCCCGATTTCCTTCGCTAGGTCCTTCACCAAGAATGTTTCTCTGGAGTTTCCACGCCAAATGAACCACACTTTTCCATACTCAGGATTGGCAGGCTGATACTCCATTGTTGCGTAAAACTGATACACCATCGAATCGTTGCAGCGCGCCGGTTTGGTTTCCAACTTATCCCATCCTTGAAAACTTAACCAGGTAGCAAAGCGCGTGATGTGTGAAGATCCTTGGAGCTCTGTGAGAAGATCAGGAGTCACAATTTCTGGAAACAAGAATGAGCTTAGCGATACTTGATGGAATTGGAGGAAAGTCGTTGACGCCAATGATTTTAGCGCGCTTAGAACGGGTAGATGTGCCTTTTTCTGGGATAACCTCATGCGGTGGCGACTCATGTTCGGAACCGTCTGATGACTCAATTTCTTCAGCGGGAGGAGGAGGAAGATGTGCCTTACGCTTTCGACTTTTACGGCGAAGCACGTCACTCTGGCGATCGGCACGCTGAGTGGTCAAAGGAAGTGGAGAATCATGGCCTGGACGATCTTGAATGTGGAATTCCTCGTCTTCATCTGAGCCAGAAGGAATAGAGGCCAGAAGTTGCTGAGGAGATGTAAGAAACTGTGTACCTGGCCTGGTCTGAGTACCTAACCATGAAGGAGTGTCAATTTCAAGCACACCCTTACCCTTCGCTGGTGTAGAGTGAGACAATGCTTCAATAGTGGGTTGGGAAAGCTCCTTCTCAACGTCATAGCCAGCAAGCTCGAGATATTCGGCGGTGAGAGAGAGATCAACCTTGGGCTCATGGGAGAAGAGTGGAGCGTCTGGGATGATAGGCTCTTTTGCGGGGCTAGGGTTTTCTGTGGAGATTACTGGGTCGGGAAGTTGTGTTTGGGGAGGCTCAGTTTGTGGAGTTTTGGTAGAGATGGATCAGATGTGGAAGGTTGAGCTTTTAACAACAACTCAACCTTTGCACGTGTAGCTAGGTCAAGATCGGCTAGATTTACGTTTTCCATTTGAATGTGTGAAGTAGAGGAACGAGGAAGCTTGAGCGGAGTTTGAGAGAGAGATAAAGGCAAGAGGTAGAAATAGGGTAAATGAAAAGGGGACAAGTACCTAGTATTTATACGCGCTCGGCCTCCACTCTCAACCGAACAGGCAACCAATCAGATTCAATGGCAGAAAAGTAATCCAACGGTCTAATGAGAACGCTGATCTGACGCGCTAGGCTCCCAACGGCTATAAATGTAGCCGTTACATCAAAAATCGGAAAGAGCCGTTTGACAGCTAGACGTTACTTCACAATTAAGCAAACCCAAATCTGAAGACAAACCAACCATTGGCGCTTTGAAGCGCAATGAAGCTCAACACAGAAACGCGCTAGAATAATCCGCTCAACCAATTCCACCTCTGGCTGAATATTTTGATGAAGCTCAAAAACTGAATGAGGCAAATAGATGTAAGTGTGTGATGTCCAGTTCAAATTTCTAACCACAATGTAAAGAAATTCATGAACAGGAAGATGCACATTTCATATAGGGGAAATTAGAGCATTCAATCACTCAAGTTGATGTGGACGTATGTGCATATACATGTAATATAGTAATTGAGCTTTATGTCACCAAATGAATACTTCTCTAATGTGGAGCTCAATAAAGGACGAGAGAAGCGTTACATCTAGTCAGGCTAGGGACAGCTATGCAACGGATCATTTCTTAGGCATGTAATATGGGTAGAAGACGATCACCATTGTCAAGTTTTTAGCAAAGAAGAGGATGCATTGACTAAGATTATATCAAATCGAGCTAAGCAAGTAAGACAACTTCAGTACTAATTCATTTTAATGAACAAATATAAAGCATAAAAGACTTAAAGCTATCAAGCGCATGCTAGCATAGTTCGTACCTTGATATTAAGCTCGCTAATTCTAGTCAAATAGGGGAATACTTACAGAGCCATTGCCTCAAAGCTAATGGAGCCGCATAAGGCCAAGCTGAACCCGAAGGTTTAAGAAGACCTGTCAATTAAGCGCTTTACTAAAAATATCCGCTATTTGCCCTTCTGAAGATACGTGAGTAAGCTCGATGTTCTTGCGCTCCACATGATCACGTAGAAAGTGGTGTCGTACATCGATGTGCTTAGTTCGCGTTTGATGTACTGGATTCTTGGAGACACATACTGCGCTGGTGTTATCACAATAGATAGTAATAGTGTCGAGATGAATACCGTAGTTAACGAGTTGTTGCTTTATCCACAGTACTTGAGCACAACATTACTGCGGTTGTGTACTCTGCTTCTGTCGTTGAAAGCGCAATACAATTCTACTTCTTGGATCCCCACGATACAAGACATGGTCCAAGGAACTGTGCCATCCCACTTGTGCTCTTACGGTCTGCTAAATAACCTGCATAATCTGCATCGGTGTAGCCAACAAGAGAAAGACCGCCTCTTTGGAGTACCAAAGATATAAATCGCAAGACCCCTTAAGATACCTAAGGATGCACATTACATGAGTTAGGTGAGAAGCGCGAGGGTCTGACTGAGAGCGAGCACAAACACTAACAACAAAGACAATATCAGGTCTCGAAGCAGTTAAATACATAAGGGAGCCAACCATACCTCTATACATAGTTTGGTCTACCTTCTCATCCATAAGATCTTTATCCAGTTTTGTAGTGGTTGAGAGGGGTGTAGGACATGTTTTACTTCCTTCCATTTGATACTTCTTGAGGAGCTCTTTGATGTATTTTTTCTGATGTATTTGAATTCCATTATCCAGCCGGTTCACTTGAAGCCCGAGGAAGTACTTGAGCTCACCAATCATGCTCATGCTGAACTTGAGGCTCATGTTATTCTTGAAATCCTCTACAAGCTGCAAGTTAGTAGAACCAAAAATAATATCATCAACATATATTTGGACAATAAGGATATCGCCCTTTGCTTCCCTGATGAAGAGGGTCTTGTCTACCAATCCTCTTTTGTAGCCATTAGCAAGTAGATATTTCGATAGATAGTCATACCAAGCGCGAGGGGCTTGCTTATGACCATAAAGCGCCTTGTCTAGGAAGTACACATGATTAGGATAAGCTGGATCTTCAAAACCTAATGGTTGCTTGATGTACACTTCCTCGTTCAAATCACCATTGAGGAAAGCGGTCTTCACGTCCATTTGAAACAGCTTAAATCCTTTGTGTGCGGTGAAAGCTATCAACAAGCGAATTGCCTCTAGCCGAGCAACTGGTGCGTATGTTTCATCATAATCAATGCCTTCTTGTTGATTGTATCCTTGTGGAACAAGTCGAGCTTTGTTACGAACCACTGCTCCACTATCATCCAGTTTGTTCCTGAATACCCAGCGCGTACCAATAATGCTTCTATCACCTAGCCGGGGCACTAGACGCCATACCTGGTTGCGCTTGAACTCTTCTAACTTTTCTTGCATAGCAATTATCCAGTCTGGATCTTGAAGCGCGACTTATATGTTCTTTGGTTCCTCTAAAGACACAAAAGCACTACAAGCAAGCAAGTTAAGTACGTTAGAGCTAGTTTGGGTACCTTTTTCGAACTATGATATGATCGCTGAAACTTGATGGGACTTCATTTATTGGTAATCCCGCACTTTGACCTCAGTATTATCTAGTAGCTTCATGGTTGTAGTCTTGGACAAGCTTCTATTTCCACCAGATTGGTCACTTGGTCCCGCTTGAGGACTGTCAGGTTGCGCTTGACCACTGCTATATCCCGCTTGAGAGCTAGAAGGTCCAGCTGAAGTAACTGAGGGTGTTACCTGACATGAGCGAGATGATGAAGATGTAGCTTGATCATTGTTGAATGGTCCACTTCCTTGATCTATATTCTGAGTGTTGTCCTATGGAATAGCTTCATCACTTGGATTGCTTACTTCTGGAGCCGAAGGTCGAGAAGCGCAACCACCACAATCGTCATCATCACTTTTTATACATGTAGAAGTTGTAGAAGGTGGAGCTTGAGGAGTGTGTGGAGAAGCTGGAGGTAGATCAGGGCTAACAAATGGATCGTCATTCATTTCCTCTATGCTATCTAGTTGTCTTTCATCAAATTTCACATGAATACTATCTTCTTCCCTCTGAGTCCTCAGGTTGAGCACTCTATACCCCTTGTTAGAAGAAGCATAACCTAGAAAGATAGCATCGTCGTTCCTAGCATCAAATTTACCCAAGAGATCATTCCCATTGTTATTGACGTAGCACGTGCAACCAAACACTCGTAAGTGAGAGATATACGGTGTACGTCCTTTGAGCAACTCATATGGGGTTTTCTCTAGGATAGGCCTTAACAAGGCTCGTTTAGTAATATAACATGTCGTGCTCACAGCTTGTGCCCAATAGTTTGAAGCGACACCACTAGAGAGTAGCATTGTGCGTGCCATCTCTTGTAGAGTCCTATTCTTGCGCTCAACAACTCCATTTTGCTCAGGGGTTGTAGGAATAGAGAAATTATGATCTATACCCCTTTCATCACAAAATTCTAAGAACTCTCCATTCTTGAATTCGGTTCCATTGTTAGAACGAATTGCACA
Source organism: Phyllobates terribilis (assembly GCF_046119375.1). Taxonomy (NCBI): domain Eukaryota; kingdom Metazoa; phylum Chordata; class Amphibia; order Anura; family Dendrobatidae; genus Phyllobates; species Phyllobates terribilis. The sequence continues at coordinate 15,267 of NW_027367056.1, read as the reverse complement.
AATGGGGAGCCCCAAACTCTTTTCTAAGAAAAACGCATGATTACAAAACTTTTCAAAGGTTTCGCTCTTGTCTTGTAAGAAGAGAGTCCAGGTGTACAAGAATAGTCATCAACTATAACGAAAATGTAGCGATTACGTCCCTTACTCTGAGTACGTAGTGGTCCACATAAGTCCATGTGGAGAAACTCTAGAGGAGCCTTGGTCTGCACTACCTTAATAGATGGAAAGGAGCTTCTTGTTGCTTTGGCCTTGGATCAATCTAAGAATGAGGTCATGGATTCCAATTTGATGCGAGGAAGACCACGAACCAGGTCTTTGGTCTGAAGCTTGTTGAGTAGATGTAGACTAGCGTGTCCCATTCTCTTGTGCCAAAGACTGGTTGTCTCATCGAGTGTAGGGAGACATAGGTTGCGCTTAGGGAAGAAGGAGTGGTCGAACAGATATGTGTTATCGATGCGCTTAACCTTTAGAAGTTTCTCTTGATCAGGGCTGACCACTGCACATTCACTTGTGCTGAACCATACCTTGTTTCTCCCTTGGTCACACAACTGGGCTACACTGAGTAGATTCAACTGGAGGCTCTCTTGTAAGTTCACATCTTTAATTTGTATTGACTTGTTTAGATGTGCACTGCCTCGAGCTTTGATTCTTCCCTGCTTCTTGTCACCGAAGGAGACGCTGCCTCCCTCCTTATCTTGAAATAAGAGTAGTAATGTTGGATCGCCCGTCATGTGACACGAACATCCGTTGTCGATATACCACCTACTCTGCATTCCAACCTGCAAGCGAAGAAATCAAGCTTTGATCTCCCAACGAAGCTTGCGCTTCGAGGGAATATTAGACATAGCTATTGCCGAACTAGTCTTTTGGACTGGCTCATAATAGCTAGGATCATTTAAATCGAGCACTAGGTGAGGTCTCGCTTCACGAAGCGCACCTCTGCATGTTGAAGCGCAATCGTTCTCGACAGGTGAATGTCGACGACGTGTGCGCTTGCCCTCAGATTTAGCCATTCGCTTATAGGGATTGTTTTTAAGGATTTTTAGTTCCTCACACTAACGCCTGTCGTGTCCATTTTTGCCACAAAAAGTGCAGTAATGGTTACCTCTCACGTAACCATACTTCCCTTTTCCTGGTCTAAATGGTGCTTTCTTCTCAAGTTTCACAAGCTGAGCAGGGGTGCGCGCTTGTTTCACATACAAGTGGTGCGCTTTTTCCCCATGAAACCATTCTTTTATTTTTGATGGTTGTTCCTTAAGAACATTGTTTCTGCTTTTTAAATGAGAGTTTTCACTCTTGTAGGTAGTCAAGTCTTGTTCAAGTGGCTTAAGATTTTCAGAGTAGTCACTTGTTTGAGGAAAGCTAGTAGAAGAAGAAGACTCCTGGGGGTCATAGACCAGTCCAGGTCTAGCTTTGACAAAGACTATTTGAGAAACAGACCTTGCCTCTACTAGTTTAGTTAGGTCGTCAAGCTTGGAGATAATCTAATCAAGCTTTACGTCCTTAGTTGAGTCAGAGTTTCTTTCCAACCCGTTTCCATGACAGCGCTCACAAGATTTAGAGAGGAGTTTGGTCCTGTCATGCAAACGTTTGGAAAGCTCAACTATCACTTCTTTTTTAGAATTAAGTTCAACCAGCAGTTCTCTAGCTTCAGTAGCTAGAGACTTGTATTCAACCATCAATTCTCTTAAGAGGAAAACAAGGTTGCGCTTAGGTAAAATGTGAAGATTTAGATTCGCTACCTCTATTTCAGAACCGGAGTCTGAATCGGATCCTTCACCAGCCATCAAGCAAACGTCTGCTTGCGCTCCATCTTCAGAGTCTTCGTCTGATTCTCCCCAAAGCGTGACAAATGCTTGTTTAGGGGGCTGCTTCTTGGAGATGGAGCTTGGATTCACCTTGGCATGAGGACACGCCTTGGCTAGATGTCCCTTCTCATTGCAATTAAAGCATGTAAAGTCCCGGACATCACGCTGGTTGGCTGTTAGATCGCACTTGAATCCACCTTGCCTCTTAAAGAATTTCTTCACAAACTTGGTCATCATAGCGACATCTCTATCATCATCATCGTCTCCTTCGTCATCATTCTCTAGTTTCTGGAGGACGCGTGAGAGCTTGAGCGACATGCCCTTGGTTTCTCGTTCAGAGAGTTGCTCTTCATTATTCTTGATCTCTTGTACCCTGAACTTTCCTGCAAGCACAGAAGTAGGTAATTCTCGAGTCGCTTTTGATTGGAGAAGAATCTGCTTGAGAGTCGCGTACTTGGAATTCACCCCATGGATGAATGCCATTGAGTACTCCCAAGCTTTCTTTTCCATTCCAGCGGATAGCATTTTGTCATAAAGAATTTGACATCGAGAATGGTAGTGAGATACAAGCTCATTTTCACCCATTTTAATTGAGCAAAATTCACGGTTCGTCTCAAATAGTCGGTTTTCTTTCATATTTTCACTACCTGAATGCATGTTGATGATGGTTGTCCACATCTCTTTAGCAGTAGGAAGAGACATTACCTTATCAATTTTTTTACGGGAAATCACATTTAGGATGAGCTGACGCGATTTGGCGTTGTTCTCCATTAATTGATACTCCTTGGCTTCCCATTTGTAGTCATCTTTCTCAGCAATTATCTCATCGCCCAAGTCGATGATTTTCCAGCACTGATAATCTGTTTGCTGGATATAATTCCTTGTCATCGTTAGCCACCACTCTAATTCGCCTTCAATGACTACGTGGGGCTTTGCGAGAGAGATTCCAAGGTTGATGTTCGACATGTTCTTACTCTTCAAAATCCTTATGATCTGCAAAAAGGATTAGTGCAAAAATAGGCAAACCTGGCTCTGGTACCAATTGTAGGTTCGTGTTTATTAAGCCACTATTGTTCAATGTCTTCTAAGGTTCATTAAGTCTTAGATGCGCTTCTCAAGTATAGAATTGCGCTTTAATACTTGGAGATGTGCTTGACCAGTGTAGGGCACTTAGTAATTGATTTACTAAAGTCCTTAAACGCGGAAGAGGTCAGACAACAATAAGAGCGCGCTTTAAGTGTTTAAAGCGCATTAAGATTTGCACACAAAGAGTTTCCAAACGGTGAGAACCCTAAGTCACTAGTTGACTCGGGATAAAACTCACCACTACTTTGTATTGATAGAAGAAGGCTACAACACTAGCTTCAACTCTAGAAGCTCACTCGTAAACTCTCTTCTTTCAACACTTGAGTTCAGCTCTAGAACAATGGCACTTCACCTCTCTCTGATTACAACTGAGTTAACACTTAAGCTCTCCTAGCTTCTCTCTGAATTCCTCACTTTCTAATACCTAGAGTGAATGCTACAGTCCACTATTTATACACAAAACTTAAGCTACAACTCTCAGTTAATTTCGTGCAACAAACATAGACTTAGCATATTGCCACCTCATCAATCCGTGCGCCTTGATCAAATTGCAAGAGATAATCAACCGCTTGGATTAATTTGGTTTTGTTCTTCAACTTGTTGATGCACGCCACCTCAGCAATCCGTGTCCACTGCGCTAACTAACTTCCTACACGCTGGCGATCCCTGGATATGCGTCTCAAAGCCTTCAAGTTCTTCTCACACCTCTTGTGCACGCAACTTGAATTCTCCCGCTCACCAGCCTTCCCTTGCATTTCGGTAGTTCTCTTCTGCGATAGCGTACACCATTTGCTTAGAAGCTCGCCTATACTCACTTCTGGACTTGAATGGGATTATTAAACACTGCTTGTGAAACTTGCTTTCTTCGCTTGGTGTTAAGCGCGATTGAGACCAGTCGAAGTGCATCTTTAAGTGATTGAAGCGCATCCCAGCAGATATTACATTAATCTAGAAAGCTTAAAAATACTAAGAGATTAAACATATTAGTTTGTTATCATCAAAACAAAGAGAAATAGATTAAGCTTTAATAAGACTATAAAAGCTCAACTAACACACCAACACTCTGCAGGGGAATTGTCCAGCAGATTCACACCTTCTCTGATGCAAAGCTCTACAGGGCTGGACCTTCGGTTAGTGCGGTGCCTTTGGCCAATTCTTGGAGCAAACCGCCTCGGAACTGGTGCAAGATGAACTTCGACGGATCTTTGAGAGGAAATCCGGGCCGTATTAGTGGGTGAGGCATTATTCGTGATGAAAATGGTGCGACTATGAAGACTTCCTGTTTCAAAGGGGATTGTGGTTTAGCTTTCTTGAGTGAGGTTTTGGCGTGTATTAGAGGTCTGAATTTGGCTAGGAACCTGAGCATTAATGTGCTTGTGATCAAATCTGATTGCTCGGAGTTAGTCAGCATTTTGTCGTCAAGAGATTTATCCTACCATAGACATTTTGATAAGATCCAAGTTTGACGGAAACTCTTGGATTGGGAAGATTGGGAAATGAAAATCCATCTCTGCCCTCGTTGCAACAACTCGGTGGCGGACGCGCTTGCTAAGCCGGGACATGAGCAGGCCTCTCGTGATGTTATTTTTGATGTTGTTCCTCAATGCATTCTTCCTTTGATTAATTTAGACTTAAACTCCTCTGTTGTTTAATTCTCTTTTCCTGCTTAATAAGGGCTGAGGCCATATTCTTTTTGCACCAAAAAAAAAAATACTCTCTCTTAGAGTTTTCTCCTTTATTCTACTTGGTTTATTATATAAATCACCCTAGTATCACCTTTACATATTGGCTGTAGTACCATACTCAATCCATCGATTTCTTCAATTGCTTTTGACTAGTAGTATGTTTTTGCTTGTGAACCCTAACAACTATTCTTGTTGTATCATAAATTTAGTTTGGAAAGTATTAGCGCATTGGCTAAGTTGTCAAGTCAGTGAAACTTAATGTAAGTTGTTGTACTTTTTAAGTATTATTTAAATAATTCTTCTTATTTTGTTTAACCTGCTTTTTTAGTCAAATGTGAAATTCTTATCTGTAAAAAGGCTTCGTCGAAACCATGAGGTATATTTGTCTTTACTGGATTACATTTTGTCTATATTTCTTTTCTTTTCTTTAATTTCACAAGCCTCTCATTCAAGTCTTAATTTTTCAAGGACAATAACACTAGGTTTTGACCTATATTTTCACCTCCAAATCATGGACCTTTTCTACGTACAACAGTTGTGTTATTTTTTCATGAGTAAAACAAAATTCAAATATATATAATTTGAAATAATGTTTGTTTAGTTAGATTTTTACATCAGTGTGGATTGAATCACTTACAAGAACAACTAGCACTACTACATTGCAAAAGCCTTTGTTTTCTTGTGCCCGTCTCCTTCCATTCAGTTATTCACAGCTTTAGTGTATCACTTTACATTGACACCAGTTTATACTCTGAGCGTCATCAACTGAACCAATCATCAGTTGATGCATCACTGTATCTTTCTTGTTTAGATCTGCAGTTAAACCAATGAACAATACTAAAAAAAGCATGATGAACCACGAGTCGTCAGTGCACCTTATCATTATGTTATGGAGAAGTTGAAAAGAATGATTTCCTTTCAGTGACTCTTGTCTCGTATATTTCATCTTCACCTCTTACAAATGGAATGTTGCCTCTCGGGATTCCCGTAACTCTTTCAACCTCCATGTCATCAACTTTGACTTAACTTCCATCGTAGAGGTTCAATTTACACTTCTCCACACCAAAATGATCAACTATCCAACCGTCACTTCCTTTGGTATAGTTGTCAATTGCAGATCAAGAATAGCATCAATTTTGATTAGGCATTTTTGCACGGAACCACGCTTTATATGGCCGAATTTGCAAGGAACCACCCTCTACATCGCTAATTATTCTGAACCACATAGATTTCAACATTTTCTTACCCAAAGCCACCCTTGGACGGATTCTGTTAAGTTTTCCATCTAAAACGATGAAATGTCGATTTTAACCCTAACAGATTTCATTTATCACCAAAAACACCATGTTTTTATAACAAAAAAATTTTAAAAATAAATGTCTCCACCTAATCTTGCGTGTTCATCTCCTCCATGAGTTCTGCGATATTCCTTCAAGCGTTCGACCTCTTCTCCGGTCACTGGAGACCTCTCCGGTGGTCGGCATGCCACTGCAATTTCTCCTCTAGTTCGTCTTCTTCATGGTTTGACTGATTCCTTTACATATCATTTCATGCTAGATCTAGAAGCGTATTCAGATTGTGGTCGGATTTACATGGGTGGGGTCGAAATTGAAAATCGCAACATCCATTGCGGTCTAGAGTGAAACTCGAAATCTTTAGGGTCGGATTTACATGAGTGGGGGTCGAAATCGAAAATCGTGACTTCCATTGCGGTCTACAATGAAAATCGAGAGGTCTACATCGTATTCAGATTCGATGTCTTCCATTGGAGAAATCGAGAGGTCTACAGCAAAAATCGCGACTTCCGTTGCGGTTTAGAGTGAAACTCCAAATCTTTGGGGTAGGATTTGCATGGGTGGGGGTCGAAATCGAGAGGGCTACAGGGACTTGATCTCTGATCGAGAGATGAACAATTCGTTTCGGAAATCGACATCTTCTGTCTGTATCCATCTCTTGCTGAGTAAATCATTGTCAACAGCAAGTCCGTAGGTAAGTGATGTACGAAGCTTCTTAGAAATTCCGAGCCTCCTGTCTTCAATTACCGAGCTCAACTCATCAACACAAATGTCGTAGCCTGCTGTCTTCACTTACATTTTGTTGTTTTCACTTACATATTCTGTCTGTATACATTTTGTTGTTTTATGTGATATCTTGATGAAGGTTCAATTACATTTTGCTTGTTGATTTTCCTCTTTGAAATCTCTATTCATAACTTCATCGTACCCATATTTCAACATTTTCAGAAGGGATGAAGAAATTGTACTAACTGGACAGTAGGGATGAAGCATAGGGGTAGATAGAAGGGTTAGATAGAAAGGGTATTGGGTATTTGGTTATTTGGGGGGAAAATATAGGGTTAAGATAGACATTTATGCATTTTAACAGAAATTTTGACAGAATCCGTCCAAGGGTGGCGTTGGAAGTTAAAATATGGGTTGTTTGGAATAATTAGCGATATAGAGTGGTTCCTTGCAAATTCGGCCATATAAGGGGTGGTTCCGTGCAAAAATGCATTTTGATTATTGTTCGGTTCTTCCTTTTTGTACTTTCACTTTGTCGTTTTCACTTTTGATGATATTTTACCTTGTTTCTTGAATGTCTTTGATTCTCTTAATGTTGCTTTTTTTCCTGATTTCGAGATTGTTGTTTTCTACTAGCTTGCGAGTAATTTTCCTTTGTTTGGAAAATAGTTTTGCTTCTGAATTTTAGAGGAGGAAATATGATTATAATTAAGATGGAATAAATGGGGTTCATATTGAAAAAGAGGAGAAGGCATATATTTAAATTAGAGTGAAGTATTAAATGATTTAAACACTGAAATACTAACTCTGTAGGTTATTAAGATAGAGAGATGTCCGATTCTTGTGATAAGAAGTTTGGAAAAAGAACGTGACATGGTTCGGAAAAAGCATGTAACATGGATTGTTTCAGATATTGTAAAAGTAGTTCAAACAAGGGATGAGAACTTTCGGTTATTGGTTGTTTGTAAGCCTACTCGCATGGTAAAAATATATTTTAGCCTGGTTTGCTTCTTGGGAATTTTAGTGAGGTACTGAGATTATCCAAGCCCAAAATTTAGTGGTTACCTAAAGTCGGTTCCTCGGTTCCTAACATTTTATATTTGTCATAATTTACCTCCAAAACGGTTATTCGATTACCGGATTCAGTTATGCCCTAACTGGTGCACAACCAACAACAAGATGGCTTCTTCTCCATCTTTGTCTTGACTAAGCTCTAGATAGGTCGCCTCGTTAGTGGCTTTCTCTTAAAGTACGGTTATTAGTGAAAAGTTCACTTATCAACTAAGTTACTTGAACCAGAGCCAAATAGGTTTACATCATCGATGAATTGTGTTGTGGTTCCATATTAAAAGGCTTCAAATTCAGAAATTGGGTAAATTGGATTCTAGAAATAGAGATTAAGATCTAAGAAGAAGAAGAACAAGGTAAAAATTGTTGGGTCAATATTGGGATGAGGAAATAGCTTGTGGAAAATAGGGGGAACTAATAGGCCCATTAAAGAACGTGGCCCATTAACCAAATGTAGTTCGTTTAAATTGGAACCAACGAATTTGGAAAAGGAGATGGTTTCAATGAATGGAAGGAGAGGCTCATCAGCGAGGGATTCACGTCTTTCCCCGATTGAAACACACAAAAAGAGAGATTGTGATAAGAAGGAGACGAGCGCATGAGAAAGGAACAGAAGAGAGGTAGAATACGGAGCAGTGATTAACCGACAGAGATCCCTGGATTCACGAGGTTGGGGAAAGTGCTGGTCCTTCCAAGGATCTAGTTGTTCCAAGACGTGTTGATCGTGGGTTCAAGTTGAGCAGTAATCAACACTAGCGCCAACCGTGGTGATCTTCCACATAGGTTAGGCCAGTTTTCTCCCTCTTGAGCTCCCACCGGCCACAACAGAGAAAACTTGAAGATACACCGCCGAAAGGTTCGTGATAGAAATGAGTTCGCAAGCAACAGGCAGCCATTTGGTTAGTCAAGATGCTCCGAACTTCCCAGGTGCGGGGGGAACAAAACGATCCTGAAAGGTTGGGAGATGATCAGAACCTGTATATTTCTCAAGATCTTGGGAATAACCATACTAGAGAGTCGGTTTAAAGAGGTGCCAGGGTTGGGCCGGTTATGTCATGGCTCCTTAGTCTCGCTCCGGGTACGATCACCACCTTCAAGCAACTTGAGGAATACTTCACCTTTCACTTCGCAATCTCCACCCGAAGAAAAAGAGTATGCAAGAACTCACAGGAGTAATGAAGCAGCACAAAGGCGAGAGCCTGGCCACCTATAGCAAGCGATTGTCGAAAGAAATCATTCAGGTGCGTGAATTCCGGGAAGATTATGTTTGCATGTTGTTCGTGCAGGGGTTACTATACTCAGAGTTCAAGAAAAAGGTATGAGATTCCCCTCCTCTATATTACCACAGAATGATTGACGCAACAATGGAAAATGTAAGGACAAAGGAGTGGATTTGGGAGTCTAATCCTGAAGATCAGCCCCTGAGTAACCACGCCAAAGGCCAGAAGGACCAAACGGTACAAGAAAGGACAAATTTCTCGGGTCAAGATTTTCGAGGAGGTCGAGGCCAAGGTTGGGGACACCCATGGAGCTCTTCTTTCCCAACTGGCCGAGAAGTTGCACAAGTGAGATCTTCTTTCCCTCAACGTGGTCGGGTGGGGGGTATACTCTAAGGCCACCAAGGCAAGGCGTGAAAAAATGGTGCACAAATCATAGGGGTAAGGATTAAGCAAAACCGCAATCACCCCTCATCCCCCTCATACACCAAGCCAAAACAAGTGAGTGCCTGCTTATCCACCCCCTATCGGTTATGCAGGGGTGATATCAAGAGGTCCAGAATCCGGGCGACTTAGTCGTCGACAGAGAAGAACGGATGTCTACTCTCAATTTTATCCAACGTGTAGTCCAATCCTCAACATCTTACCGGAAAATCATAATCGACATTCAATGGTATTTAGGGAGACTGATCTTCCTCAAATCTCTTTCCTCTCATCCAATCCCCTTGCTATACATGCACAAGTTGGCTCCAAGAATGTTAAGAGAATGTTGGTGGACAGTGGTAGCTCCATAGATATACTTCACTTGGAAGCTTTCCAGTAGCTTGAGATTCCGAGAATAATCCACAAACAACTACTACCTCTATAGTTGGGTTCACCTAAGAACGAGTCCCGGATAAAGGGGTCGTGATGATCCCTGTAATTTTAGGGGATGTGGGCATGGTTTAGAAGAGGGAAAAGATAGAGTTTTCCATTATCAAGGCATCCTCGGCCTACAATTCTATATTGGTAAGAGCCTATCTCTGCAAGTTCAAATCAATATTTTCTATCTTTCACATGACACTTTTGTACTCCCTTCTTTATCAACTTTGTAGTCTAGTCCTCAACATCTTAACGGACATTTGTGGCCGACATTCAATGGTATTTAGTGAGACTGATCTTCCTCAAAGTTGTTTCCTCTCATTAGATCCCCTTCTTATACATGCACATGTTTGCTCCAAGATTGTTAAGAGAATGCTGGTGGACACTGGTAGCTCCGTAGATATACTTTACTGGGAAGCTTTCCAGCAGCCTGAGATTCACGAGAACAGTCTACAGCTAACTACTACCTCTCTAGTTGGGTTTGCTTGAGAATGAGTACCAATTATAGGGGCTGTGATGATCCATGTAATTTCAGGGGACGTGGGAAAGGTCCAGAGGAGGGAGAAAATAAAGTTTTCCGTTATCAAGGCATCCTCGTCCAACAACGCTATATTGGGAAGAGCCTCTATCTGCAAGTTCCAATCAGTATTGTCTATCTTTCACACGGCGCTTAAATTTGTCCCCGAGACAGGAGAAGGTTTTGTTCGAGGAAAGGTCTTGCTGGGCCGAGAGTGCAATATTGTAACTACAACTAATAAGGTAATGCATCAACAGATCAATCAGGCATTCCGGAGGAAGCTATTCTGATTGAGTTTAATGAGCCTAAAGAGGACCAAACCGACTTAGAAATACGAGAGAAACAAGATGTCTTAGCTGCGGAAGGGGAGAAGCATTTTTTTGCTCCAAACGGGAAAGAAACGGAAAAGTTTTGTGGGGGGTGCATTAGCCCAAGCAACTTAGGAACAGATCAAGAGCTTGCTCGCACAGTCTCATGATTTCTTTTCGTGGGCTTCTAAAGATCTGAAGGGCATCCCTATCAGTTTCATGTCCCATTCTCTCATTATCGATCCCGTTTTCAAACCCATCAAGCAAAAGAAACGCATGTTAGCAGGCAATGCACAGTGGGTGCAAGGAGGATGTGGCGAAGTTACTGAAAGTCAGTTTTATAAAAGATTCCTAGTACCCCTAGTAAATAGCTAACGTGGTCATGGTAATGAAGTAGAATGTGAACTAGAGGAAGTGTGAGGATTTCACTGATCTCAAAAAGGCTTGTTCCAAGAATAGCTACCCTCCTACGACCATCGACCAGCTAGTAGATTCGACTGTCATACATGAGGCACTCAGTGTTTCGGACACGTAATCTGTCTAAAATAAGGTAAAGTTTAACCCAGTCGATCAAGTTCATACATCCTTTATCACAGAAAGGGAAGCGTATTGTTACGCTGTAATGCCTTTCGGTTTTTGTAATGTTGGTGCCACTTTCCATAGCCTTGTGGATAAAATCATTCGTCTGTTAGTCGGTTTAAAGATGGAGGATTATATGGACGACATTGTAGTAAAAGCCCTCCGGGAGTCTGAGAATCCGTCCGATCTCACTCAGGTTTTCCAAACGTTAAGATTTTACGGTATGAGCCGTAATCCGGACAAGTGTGTTTTTGGGTCAAGGCAGATAAATTGTTAGGTTTCCTTATCAGCTCTAGAGGAATTGATATTAATCAGGAAAAGGTGAAAGTTGTTCAAGATATGTCTCCCCCACGTAATCAGAAGGAGGTCCAATGCTTCGTTGGGATAGTGAATTACCTGGCACGTTTTTGTGCATGGTTTGCAGAGAGAAGCCTAACTTTTTCCGCATTCTTGAAAAAGTCGAAAGAGATTGTTGGACTTCTGAGTGTCAGTGAGCGTTTCAGGAGGTCAAGAATCACCTCCCCACTCTTCCGACCTTTTGCGCCCCCTATTCCGGTATAGGAACTACTAACTACATATTTTGGTCATGAGCAGGTCACTCAGTGTCGTGGTTACCCGCCAAACAAAGATACCCGTTTACTTTGTCAGCAGAGCCTTGATACTAGTTGAGAGCAGGTACTTCTAAGTCGATAAGGTAGCTTTAGAAATTGTAACAGAACACGGAATCTCTGACCTTACTTTCATTCTCACCCGATCAGTATCCTTTCTACCCTGCCTCTCCGAATCTTACTCCATAAACCCACGCTCTCGGGACGTTTAATTAAGTGGGTAGTTGAGATTTCTGAATTTGTTTTGGAATAAAAAGCACAACCCGCTATAAAATCCCAGTCTCTAGTTGATTTATTAGTAGAAACAGGTTTCAGGGATATCAATAGTGAGGGATTTCTAAACCAAGTGGCTGAGTGGACCATACCGGTTGATGGGGTTTTTAATGATATGGGTAGTAGAGGGGGATTACGTTAGTCTCACCCGGAGGAGACATCTTTGAGCATGCGGCAAGTCTGAAGAAAGTCAATAACAATGAAGCTGAATATGAGGCTTTACTAGCAGGTATGGAGCTCGCGATGATAAACGGGGCTAGAAGGATCAAGTTATTTAGTGAGCTACATAGTGGGATTTGTAGTTCTCACTAGGGGTGGAGAACTTTATTTCAGAAGGTAATCAGACTCGGGTACTTCTAGAGTACGATGAGGGGAGATTCAGTTTATATCGTTAAAACTTGGCACCTTGCCAATATCACTCCTCGAAGTACATAGTCGGGTGTAGAGATAAAAGTATTAAACTCCCCTTGCTTTTTCTCCCAGTGGGGAATGGATATTCTTGGCACTTTTTTGCAAGCTTCGGGTCAATTATAATTTGTCTTAGTTCTCTTTGATTACTTCACTAAATGGATTGAGGGCATCCCCTTAGCTACACCCCCAGTCGAGCAGGTGAAAAATTTCTTATGGAAAAATATTATTTGTAGATTCTGTTTCCCTCAGGTCATAATCACGGGTAGAGGCCCTCAATTTAACACCGAGAGACTCCTTGATTTTTGCAAAGACTTGGGCATCAAGCTAATGTTTGCGTCTTTTTTTGACCCGCACACAAACAGCCAAGTGGAAACATGTTTGGGAAAATCCTATACTCGTTGAAAAGGCTCCTTGATGAGCAAAAGGTAAATGAGATGATGTTGTCCCTCTCTTACTATGGGATAATAGAACCACCTCGAAGACCGGAACCTGAGAAACCCCATCATGTTAATGTATGGGGTAGAAGCGATAATTTATCATAGAACACATGTTCTTGTCAGAGTGAACTCGTCATTACGACAAAAGAAAACAATGAGGGCATGCACTATGAATTTCGAGAGGGAAACCGCACAAATTCGAGAGGAAAAATATAAAAGGAAGGTAGCGGCTTTCTACACCAGGAGGATCAAACCGTGCTCTTTATCCAAAGGAGACTGGTCCTACGAAGAACGGCAGGCCAAAAGTTCGATCCCATATATTGTTCATGGAGAGCTTTCTCCAAGAGCTTACAGGTTGAAGGATGAAGCTGGAAATATGACCGCAAACTCATGGAATATCATGAGGTAGCTAAAATTCTTTCCTTAAATCACACCCCATGTATGAAGTTCCGAAAAACCTTTCTTTATATTATTTCTCATATTTTTATGCACATAGTTAAATAAGTAATCTGATTTATTGCAAAAAAATTGTGAGTAGCAAGGATTTCTCGCACAAACAATTAAAAAGGAAAATAAAAAAATAGATGAAAGACATATAAACAGGTATTGTCACCCTCGAAGACTGTTGGTTTGAGATAGAGTGTGTAACTAGCTAGCTCAATCATTCTGCTTGTTATGATGATGATAAACATAAGTATTTGATGTCCATTATGTGTGATAAGCTTTATAGGAATAGCTCGAAGAGTTAGGAGAGTAGCTTTGACACAAGTGAACTAGCTGATTCCATGTGTAGACTAGGTTTAGGCCTAGCAGGGAAAGCGAGTCTCACCAAGGCAGAGTGAAGTAACAAAGAGACAAATAGAAATGCCAAAGAGAAGAGTTGTCAAGACGGAAGGACTAGATGATGTGAAGGAGAGTGAATGCGAGAGCTAGTGGTTCGCGCTTCAAACTTAGAGAGATTGTACAAGCAATCAAGTGCGAAAACGAGAGTCTAAAGAGGAATCCTACACCAATGCATATAGTATTCGGATCATTTAAGGGAATTCTGTGAAGCTAAGGATAGGGGAAGAGGATATTTCTACCTATGGATAGTGAAGGACGGGGATTGCCAAGCTGGACGAATGAAGAAAGTGTTAATGGTGTGGAGAGGATTGCCTATGTGGACGATATTGTTACTCAAGAGAGAAGTACAAGACACGTGGATCCGTTGATGCTTTCCAGAGGTGGATTGATCACACGGATTTCCGGCGTGGTCTTCTTCATTGCCATAGATTATAGTTTTGTTATTACTTGGAGGATAAGTTTAGGAATACTATAAATATCTGCAAGAGGTGAAGTTAGGCACACGAGATGAGAGAGAATCCAAGATAGATAAGATCTTTAGGAGAGAAAGATAGAGAGTTGAGTGCTTAGGAAAACGTCACTTGATGAGAGGAGATAGCAAGAGCGAGTCAGACACAGTTGATAGCTAGAGGAATGCTACTATGTGCTGAGTTTTCTTGAAGTTAGGAAGTGTCCTAAATCACCTTGAGAGCTGAGAAGATTGCTTGTATTGTGTTGAATGCTAGATTGTATTGAGAGAGAGTGTTACTAAGTGACTATAATTACTCTTTATTAATATAATGATTAATGGTGAGTTTTATCCCGAGCTTAGTAGAAGCTTAGGGTTCTCACCTTGGAAAAAATCCTTGCATTGAGCCGAAATTCTTTACTAACATTTCTAAGTTCAAAGTATTGTAGCTAATCTCCCCTTCCGCAAATCTAATGCACTAGCTAACTAGCTTGTTGTGTTTAACTTGGAGACTAGACTAGCTTAAACGTTTTTTCAACTTTAAGCGAATCTTTTTTCAACGCGCTGAACTATATCTCATACTTCCAGAATAACAAAACGGCAACAACATATCTTTTCTAAGGTGCTTTTCATGGATATCTTTCTACGCCTTGGCTTCTGCTGATTTTTCTATCTTTTATTATTAGCCGAAGAAAGATATGCGTTGTAAGTTTCTCCCATAATTTGAATAAGAATTATGCAGTTTAATTCTAACTCTGGGAATTTAGTTTGATTGTGCTTCTTGCTTGCTTGCTATTCATGTTTATCTATTTCAAGCGACAATCTAGCATAGCTAGTATATTGCATTAAAGCTATTGATTATAGTCTTAGCCAATTGCATGCTCTTCTTGTTCCACAAATAGAGAATGGTGATCGTCTTCTTGCCATATTACTAGCCTAAAGAAATGATCCATTCTTATGGTGTACCTTGCCTAAATTTAATGTAACGCTTCCTTATTTCCTTGATAAACTCCACAATATGAAGTATTCATTTTGTGTAAAAAGCCAGTTACCCTCTTATGCACATACGTTATATTCATTATATGTTGATTGTGAGC